>NC_041388.1:202741527-202749801 GCF_002162155.2 Triticum dicoccoides | reverse complement strand
CGCGCCTCCACCATCGGCCATGCTCCGCCGCTCGCCGACTTCCCTGCCACCGCGCCGCGCTCCGCCCGACACCGTCGCCTTCCGCCGCCCCGCCGCGCTGCCATATGCTCCGTGTCGTCGGACGCCACCTCCGCCACCGCCCCTCATCACCGGAGTCCGCGCCGACCTCGCTAGAGTTCTAACCGCCAGATCCGACCCGGGTGGATCAGATCCACCGGTTGCCCGAACCAAACACCGCCATGTCCCGGTTCCCTCCGTCCCAGATCTCTTCGTCTGCCCGTTGACTTTCTTGGAGAGGTTGATTTTCTCTAATTCTTTGTCCTGCTCATATTTTCACGCACTATTCATCATGCCATAACTCCTCATCCGTAGATCCGTTTTGCACGCATGATATATCAAAATGTTCACCAGGATGTGCTCTTAATTTTGTTCCATTGTGGCATTCTTGTTTGAGTCCATCTTGGTGCCCAAATTGTTGATGAAAGAGTGCTATAAAATGTTAGTTCCTATTACTTAGCAGAGTATGAGCATTTGTCATTTTTGCTACATTTCTTGTGTGCCGCATATCGGCATGAGCTCCACATGTGTTTTGGGCTATGCCAAGCCATCTTTACAGGGGTGTATGCCATGTATTTTTGTGATTAATGTGGTGACTAGCACAAGCATGCAAAGTAGCTCTCATAATATTGCTGATTTTAGGGACTTAGAATTTCACTAAGTCTTTGCTCTGATGTTAGTTTTATGCCATGTATTCATGTTGCTACAGTGAGATACATGCTTTATTTGAGTTGCTTCAGTAAGGATGATTTGGACATATTGTTATGCTCTATCCATCCATGCCCATGTTTGCATTTATGGAGTGCCCTAGCATGACTCAATCTTGCTCTACTTTTGCTATAAAATGTTCCTGGCAGTTTGTTTACGTGTTAATCAATTTTGCCAAGGTTGTTGTAGTTGATCCATGCATGCTATGAACTTGTTCTTGCTTTGCTTGGCTTCATGATCATGTCTTCTTGCTGGTAGTATGCTTAGCTTGTCATGCACTTCCTTATGTTGAGCGCATCGAGCTTGCAAACATGCCTTCATAATTCTGTTTATGCCATGCTCAGTTTTTCTGCAAAGTCTGAATCTGTTAATGAAACTTTCTATGTTTACATGGCTGCCATCATATTTTCTGTGCCCTTTTGGCTTATGGTCAGTAAGGGACTTTTGTTATATGCTTTGAGTAGATCCATGCCATGCCTTGCATTGATATGTTCTATTCTTGTAGCATGTTGATATCTTTCTCTAAACATTGCTTCCTGATGTTAATTCCTGACATGTTATTATTTTCACCAAGTCCACGATGCTGATAACTTTTGCAATTTTGCCATGCTTGTTTGAACCTGCTCTTGTGTGATTTAGCCGTATCTCAGTGTTCATCTTTTGTCAAGCATATTCAATAGATCACCGCCATGTGCTTTGTTGCTATGTTGGAGTGCAGTAGCTTGAATTCTTGTTGCATTCTAGATGGCATCATGCTGTTAATCGCAGAATTGTGCCATTATTGTTTTGCTTGCCATTTGAAAACCGTGCATCCATTTCCGGCGATCTTTATATCGATTTTGACCGAAATTAACTCATCTTTCCAGTGGCACGATTGGATTGCCAAGTTGAGGCCTGGTTCAATCTTTTCCTTCCAGAGCATGCATATGCATTGCATAAAACATCCCGCATACCATGCCATGTTTTGCATCATGTTGCTTACGCATTGCACCGTGGTTGATTTTTGCTTCCTTTGCTTGTGTTCTTCCTTTGGGTAGAGTCGGGAGACAAGTACGTGATTGAGGAACCCGTTGAGTACGCTTACGAGGATCAAGCTATCGTCAACTCGGAGAACTTTGCAGTCAAGATGACCATACCCTCGAAATCACTTCTATCTTTGCTTGCTAGTTGCTCGCTCTTTTGCTATGCCGCGATACCTACCACTTGCTATATCATGCCTCCCATATTTCCATGTCACTCCCCTTTGCTCAGCCCCTCTTATAGCGTTGTTAGTTGCAGGTGAAGATGGAGTTTGTTCCATGTTGCAACATGGATATTGTTGGGATATCATTATTATATCTTGTTTACTTTAATGCATCTACATACTTGGTAAAGGGTGTAAGGCTCGGCCTTATGCCTGGTCTTTTGTTCCACTGTTTCCTTCCTAGTTTCCATCATACCGGTCTTATGTTCCTTGATTTTGTGTTCCTTACGCGGTTGGGTTATAATGGGAACCCCTTGACAGTTTGCCTTGAATAAAACTCCTCCAGTAAGGCCCAACCTTGGTTTTACTATTTCCCACCTAAGCCTTTTTCCCGTGGGTTCTGCAGACTCAAGGGTCATCTTTATTTTAAATCCCCGGGCCAGTGCTCCTCTGAGTGTTGGTCCAACTTGTCAGCCATCGGTGGCCACCAGGGGCAACTCTGGGCTGGCCTACTGGAAGATTGGACAATCCGGTGTGCCCTGAGAACGAGATATATGCAGCTCCTATCGGGATTTTTCGGCACATTCGGGTGGCTTTGCTGGTCTTGTTTTACCATTATCGAAAGGTCTTGTAGCCGGAATTCCATGTCTGATCGGGTTGTCCTGGGAGAAGGAATATCCTTGTTTGACCGTGAGAGCTTGTGATGGGCTAAGTTGGGACACCCCTGCAGGGTTTAGAACTTTCGAAAGCCGTGCACGCGATTATGGGCAGATGGGAATTTGTTAATATCCGGTTGTAGAAAACCTGACACTTAATTTAATTAAAATGAATCAACAGCCGTGATGGTCTGTTTTTGGTGGAGTCTAGGAGGAGAACACGGTCTCGTGTTGCGCTTGAACGTAGGTAGCTTCAGGATCACTTCTTGATCACTTCTAGTTCATGACTGTGCTTTGCTTCTCTTCTCACTCTCATTTGTGTAAGTTAGCCTCCATATATGCTAGTGCTTGCTGCAGCTCCACCTCACTACCCTTTCCTACCTTTTAAGCTTAAATAGTCTTGATCGCGAGGGTGTGAGATTGCTGAGTCCCCGTGACTCACAGATACTTCCAAAACCAGATGGGAGCTCGATGAAGATCTTGTTCGTTGTGTCATTTCGTTCCTAGTTGATCAGTAGTGGAGCCCAGTGGGGGTGATCGGGGATTAGCATTAGGGGTTGTCTTTCTTTATTTGGTTCCGTAGTCGGACCTTGATTGTATTCTGTATGATGTAATGCTATATTTATGTATTGTGTGAAGTGGCGATTGTAAGCCAAGTCTTTATGCCTTTCTTATTCAGTACATGGGATGTGTAATGATTACCCCTCTTGCGACATGCCTACTATGCGGTTATGCCTCTAAGTCATGTTCCGGCACATGGGAGATATAGCCGCAACGTGGGTGTTACAAGTTGGTATCAGAGCCTTCCCCGACTTAGTAGCCCTTGCTTGATCGAATCGCTAGCGTTGTTGAGTCTAGAAAAATGTTTTGAGTCTTATAGGTTTATATATATCAGAGAGTAGGATTCTTTTTACTCCTCAGTCCCTTCGTCGCTCTGGTGAGGCCTGCCTCCTGACATAGAGTTTTGACTCTTCTCTTCTCAAATTTCACGAAAAAAATTAGGATCACATGAGTATCTTGGAATCGTTCCGATGTTTTTGTGACGAGAATATTGTTCTTGGTGCCTCCTGACATTTAGGGGTTGTGGCAGTGTCCCGGGGAGTTGATCTCCGAGGTATTGTCGTCACAATTTTATCGTTGCAACTCTGGAATACTTGAGTTTGCTGACATCGAAAATCTCTTTTATGCAGTTGTTGGTGAGATAACCTCGACGCCACCCAGTACTAGGGCGGGAGTTCGGGAGTATTTGCCATAACTCGTATAACGGATGCTTTTCAAAGGTTGAGGTAAATGATTTTCGAAGGTTTCTTGGTTATGTGTTAAAGGATGGATACAGCTAGATGTAGGATTTGTTAGTTTGGGTGGGATAGTTTGCTTCCCCTGTATCCCCAACACCTGCTTGCATAACCAGAAAATTTCGGGAGTTTATAGGTGGGAATTCAAGTAGCTCCTAGAATATCTTTCCAATAGACACATGATATGATATGGGGTCTATCATATGTTTGTTTCCGGCTTATTCTGCAAGCCAATCCTTTGTTATGTTTTGAGTTGTGGTAGTCGAGTTGCTTCGAAATCAAATGTTGATTCCAGACCTTTCAAAAGTGGTGTTCTCATACTTCTATGTGAATACCAATCCTTCTTGATCATTGAGGTTGTCATGTTAATTCTTTTCCAACCGACGAGTTTCTCTTCAAGTGGATCCGATCATTTTCAACATCCGCAAGATCAACTCTAAGTTTCTCAACGGTGTTTGTTTCATCCATCTCCAAGTTGCCTTTGTTTTCCCGCCCTCCCACCCTTTTTCTTCAAGGACTCAGATTTCTTAATAAAGTATCCATCTTATTGATGTGAAGTCTCTCCATTCTTTTCCGTCAATGTTCTTACCGGGTGGTTCTCATGAAGATGTTTTACTAGTTCATCATTCTTCATTCTCTTCCTTCTCCAGTGGTTTCAATGCAAGCTTTCAGTGTTGATCATATCTTTTTCATGGGTTTACCTGCTTTCCATGTTGAAAGTCCTTACCAAAGACTATCTTATTTACTCACCTCTCGCTATTCAATTGTTCCGGAGGGCTGAAGATATCTCAGAAGATTCACGATTAGATTCTCGATCCGTTCAAGCTATTTCGAGGTTGTTATCTCATTCAAGCCATTTAAATCAACCTTTGCAATCTCCTTTTCAAGTAATCGTTCAACGGTGTACCTTTTGAGTGGGCCCTAACCCACATGTCTTTTTCCAGGATCTTACCCGACTCTTCTAATTTTACCGGAGTTACTCTCAAATTCTTTCCAAGTTTGACATAAGAATGATTTTCATCAGTCATATGTCTTTCCCCAGAATCTTTCAAATTCTTTTCATCGTTGGTTCAACCTTTCTAATTTTTCATTCTGGAGTGCCTCGACAATTAATGGTGGTCTTTCTCATTGTCATTCTCTGCATTTGAAGACAAAAGAAGAGTTGCTCTTAAATCTTGCCCCATTCTCTTCAAAGATTCGTGGTTCTAGTTTGAGGCCATCCTCTCATAATTGTTTTTGATTGTGAGAATTCTTTTCACCCATCCGGAGCATTTCATGAGTTGTTTCCATTTCTTTCCTCCGAAGACCATCTTTTAAAATATTATTCATTCTCAGCTTTAAGCTCTCATTCTCTAAATCTTACCGGTGCATCATTCAAGTATCTCTTATCAGCTCGTGATCTCTTTGTTCTCATGTATCTAAATCCCTTCAAGTATATTCATTTGTTTAATAATTCTTCCCGGTGTTTCTTTATCGTTTCTTCAATCATTTTCAATTCTTACGGTGGTTCGTTCAAGATTTCTCTTCCATCGTTATCATATAAATTCATTCATTCTTCCCAATCCTACTGGTGGTTCGCAGAAGACCTTCTCAAGTTTGTGCTATATCTATCTTAATCCTTTCAACGAGAATAAGTAGTATGCCAAATCCGTTGATTGTCATCAATTTAACTGATGATGGATCAACAAAATGTAATTCTTATTTTAGTTTCATCCAAGTGATTAATTCCTTATTCCGGAGGTTCATCAAATTCTTTATTTCATTTGTTCATCTTTCTTTCCGGAGTTCCAGGTCTTCCGCATTATCTCGTCATGAAGCTCCATATAAATCATCGCAAGGCTTCACCTTGTGTTTTCAACTTCTCTTTCTTTTCGTTATCCTTTTCATTACCGGAGTTCTTCATGGAGGCTCTACATGGTGGTTCGTCTCTCCTTGTTGATATCCATCCAATCTATTGTTTCCGTTAGTGGCAGAATTTCACCTCATAATTTTGAGATATTTTCCATAAGTCGACTACAAGTTTATGCGTTTCGTTGTTGGTTTTCCGGCAACTTCGTTATAACCTTCTTGGAATGGTGCTTTCCAAACTCATTTGTGGCTGAAGTTGGGATTTTCTTCTCCATTGTTTCCTTCCAATGATCTATCTTCTATTCTTTCTTCCGGAGGCTTCGTGATGTTGCTCTCCTCACTCATCATCTTTAATTGTGAGGAGTGTGTTCTCTTCGTGCTTATCCATTTAACCAGAGTGTCATGCCCTCTTATCAAGTTCTTCCCATTTTTACAAGTTTTACCTCCCTTCTCAACCGGAGTGTTGTGTCATCTCTTCTAGTTCATTTCATCTTATCAAGTTTCTTATCACTTTTCAACCCGAGTGCTGCCCGAATTTGATCTTCCATGTTCCTCTTTCCTAACGCAGTGCTTTCAACTTCGTTCATCTCCGTTGCATTCTTTCATTCAATTTTTTCAACATCTCAAGGTTCATTGGTTTCACTCGTTTGTCAAAGAAGCAACTTTGTTTTACCTCTGATCTCCCTCTTCCATTTTTTCCCTCCGGTGCCATCCTAGATCTCGGAACGAGATCCTCTCGTAGTGGTGGAGTCTTGTCACGCCCCGGATACAACTTTCCATATTCGTATTTCGACTCTTGCCTTTTTCCGGAGATGCGATATGAGTTTGTTTCGTGGTTGGGATTTTGTCTTCGTTTTGCATTTTGTTCATGTCATGCATCTCATATCATGTCATCATGTGCATCGCATATGCATACGTGTTCGTCTCATGCATCCGAGCATTTTCCCCGTTGTCCGTTTTGCAATCCGACACTCTTATGTCATCAGGCGCCCCCTTTTATCTCTTTTCGTGTGCGGGTGTTAAACTGTCTCGAAATGGACGGAGATTTGCCAAGAGGCCTTGGTACACCACCGGTAGACCGCCTGTCAAGTTCCGTGCCATTTGGAGTCTGTTTGATACTCCAACGGTTAACCAGGGAACCGTAAAGGCCTCGTGTGTATTGCAGCCCAACACCCCTCCAAGATGGCCCAATAACCCATTCAAACCCCCTCCATCGTCTCGGTTGTTCGATCACGATCGTGTGCCCGAAAACCGCACCTCATTTGGACTCTCCTAGCTCCCTCTACCTATATATTTGCACCTCCCCCCGAAAATTCATGATTGAAACCCTAGTCTACCACCTCCCTGCACCGTCGGACACGTCCACCGACGGCTGGACATGTCCACCGCCAGCCGCCACGCGTTTCGGCCAATCAGAGGCCGACACATCACCACAGTGCCGCCGTGGACCACTCCCCTCGCGCCACGTGGCCCGCTGGCTCCTCCCCTGTAACACCCTCGATGCGACTATAGCTCCCACGTGTCGAGGCACGACTTAGAGACATAATCGCATTGAAGGCATATGTGGCAAGTTAGGCAATCTTCACGACATCCCATGTAATAATAATAAAAGGGGAGATAACATAGTTGGCTTACACTCGCCACGTCAATCAAGTACATAAATAACATTACATCATCCATACACTCAAGGCCCGACTACGGCGCCAAAATAAAAGAGAACCCAACATGAGACACGGTCCCAATAACCCCCAACTGGGCACCACTACTATCATCAGGAAAGGAAACATAGTATCGTTGAGAGTCTTCGTCGAACTCCCACTTGAGCTCATACGCGTCTCCTAGAGCGGAACCATCAGGCCCTGCATCTGGTGTAATAGTAATCTGTGAGCCACAGGGACTCAGCAATCTCACACCCTCGCGATCAAGACTATTTAAGCCTATGGGTAAGGCAAGGTAAAATATGAGTGGAGCTGCAGCAAGCGACTAGCAAGTATGGCGGCTAACTAATTCGCAAAAGAGAGCGAGAAGAGGAGGCAAAGCACAAGCGAGAAACTAGAGAGCAACCTGCGCAAACATTACTCCAACACTGTGTCCACTTCCCGGACTCCGCCGAGAAGAGGCCATCACGGTAACACACTCGGTTGATTCATTTTAAATAAATTAAAGTTCAAGTTATCTACAACCGGACATTAAAAAATTCCCATCTGCCCATAACCGCGGGCACGGCTTTTGAAAGTTCAATCCCTGCAGGGAGTCCCAACTTAGCCCATGACAAGCTTTCACGGTCAACGAAGGAATAGACCTCCTCCCAAGACATTCCGATCAGACTCGGTATCTCGGTAACTCAAGACACTTCGACAGGTTAAAACAAGACCAGCAACACCGCCCGAATGTGCCAACAAATCCCGATAGGAGCTGCACATATCTCTTTCTCAAGGCACACTCAGATGAGAAAGATGTCGGGTAGGCCAGCCCAGAGTTGCCCCTGGTAGCCCCGGACATCGCTCGGTTGGACCTACACTCAGAG
>NC_041388.1:202739094-202741390 GCF_002162155.2 Triticum dicoccoides | reverse complement strand
GGGGGTTAAAATAAGATGACCCTTGCGTCTGCAGAACCCAAGGAAAAGAAAAGGCTAGGTGGCGAATGGTAAGACCAATGTTGGGCATTGCTGGAAAAGCTTTAATCAATGCGAAATATCAAGGGGTTCCCATTATAACCCAACTGCGTAAGGAACGCAAAATCCGGGAACATAACACCGATATGACGGAAACTAGGGCGGCAAGAGTGGAACAAAACACTAGGCGAGAGGCCGAGCCTTCCACCCTTTACCAAGTATATAGATGCATTAAGATAACATGGCAATATAATGATATCCCAACAAGTAAATAAAAGATGTTCCAACAAGGAACGGCCTCCAATCTTCACCTGCAACTAGCAACGCTATAAGAGAGGGCTGAGCAAAGTGGTAACATAGCCAATCAACGGTTTGCTAGGATAAGGTGGGTTAGAGGTTTGACATGGAAATTTGGGAGGCTTGCAAGCAAGTGGTAGGCATCGTAGCAATGGCATAGCAATAGAGCGAGCAAACTAGCATAGCAAAGATAGTAGTGATTTCGAGGGTATGATCATCTTGCCTGCACAGTTGTCAGAGTTGACTGGATCCTCAAAAGCAAACTCAACAGGCTCCTCGTTAGCGAACTCGTCTCCCGGCTCTACCCAAACAAGACAAACAAGCAACAAGGACACAATCAACCACGTGCAAGGATCAAGCGATATGATGAAATGATGATATGCCATGCGGGATGCGATGCGGGATGCAAAATGCAAGATATGACAGAAAATGCATGAACCTGGCCTCAACTTGGAATTCCATGTGTGCCACTGGAAATATGAGATGAAATCGCTTGAAAACGATATAAAGAACGCCGGAATCGGAGTTACGGTTTGGAAATGGCAAGCGATTCAAAAATGACACCGGTCTGCGATTTACAGCAAGTAGGCATCTAAATGCAATGAGATGAACATGCTACAGCACCCAAACATGACAACAAAGTACATGGCAGGGATGCGCACAAGATGCTTAACAAAAGTCTAGCACTAAGCTACGGCTAATTCATCCATTAGGAGGTTCAAACAAGCATGGCAAGAACGCAAATGGTAAAACAGATATCAGACTAAGTGAAATTAGCACTTGTCTGGAATTTCAGATCATATAGCCCTCTTCGGAGCAACAAAACAACATGCTACAGGACCTGAAAATGACAAAGAAAGACATGGAATGGAGCTACTCAACAAGATTAACAAAAGTCCCTTAGTGACCTTGAGCCAAAAGGGATCACAAAATATACTAACAAGCACATGAACATAGCAAAAACATAATCAGTTTTCAGACTTAGTGAAAACTGGGACATGCTGAAACATAACTCACGAAGGCATGTTTACGAGCTCGATGCACTCACCGCGGTGCAAGTCATGGCAATACAAGCATACATCCATCAAGAAGGCACAAAAAACAAGCTAGACATGGCAAGAACAATAGCATAGCATGCACGGATCAACTACAATAACATCGGCAAAATTGCAAACAAGTTGACGATCTGCCCAGATTCACAACGAAGCAAAAGTAGAGCTCGATTTACTCAAGCTAGGTTGCTCCATAATTTCAAACAAAGACATGGATGGATAGAGCACTACAATATTAACAAAACTCCCTTACTGATCATCCTCAAAAGAGGCACGAATCACTAGGAAACAACAAGAACATATGGCACCATGAACTAAACAATCCCAGGACTTAGTGAAATCACCAAGTCCCTGAAAACAGAATTAGCAAGTGCACTAATTTGCAAGCTTGCACAAGTCACCACACACATCCTAAAAATACATGGGTTGCACCTCTGGATAGATGACAAAACCCTTAACAAAACATATGAGAACTCACGGCCATATCATGCACACATTAATCATGGCAAAAATGACAAAAGTGCTAAACGGAGTAGCAGATCTGACAATTAACTCAAGTAGCCCTCTTCTAACAGCATTTCGGGCATCAATATGAACTCAAATGAAAATGAGGCAATGGAATGAAATGATGTACTCTCTGAGAAGAATATTTTGATATGCTATATGCCCAAATCGGAGCTACGGATGCAAAGTTACGGGGCCGCGAACAGGGGCATATGGACTGAAAATTTAAGGACTTAGAGAAAAAAACAACCCCAGATCTAGGGTTTGCACGGAAACCGAGGTGGCGGCGGCACTGTAGCTGTTTGTCGGGGAAGAAGCAAGCAGCAGCCGGCGAGTGGAGGGAGGAGGCAGCGGCCGGCGTCGCCTGGGGCCGGCGATGGCCGGGGCGGCGGGGCCGGACGAAGGGC
>NC_041388.1:202728979-202738412 GCF_002162155.2 Triticum dicoccoides | reverse complement strand
GCCCCGCGGGCCGGCGCGGTGGGGAGGAGAGAGAGGAGGCGGCTGGGATGAGGTGGCGGCGTCCAATTGGGCCGGAGCGGTGGCGCGGCTGATGTGGCGGACCCTGATTCGTCGGGGTGATGTGGCGGCGGCGGTGGACACGTCCAGCGGCAGGATGGACACGTCCGGTGGCGCGAGGAGGAAGATGGCTAGGGTTCATCCGCGAATTTCGGGAGGGGAGCACATATTTATAGGTAGAGGGGGCTAGGAGAGTCCAAATGAGGTGCGGTTTTCGGCCACGCGATCGTGATCGAACGCTCTAGGACATGGAGCAGAGTTTGGTGGGTTATGGGCAAAATTGGAGGGGTGTTGGGTTGCAACACACACGAGGCCTTTTCGGTCCCTTGGTTAACCGTTGGAGTACCGAACGAAGTCCAAATGGTACGAAACTTGACAGGCGGTCTACCGGTAGTAAACCAAGGCCGCTTGGCAAGTCTCGGTCCAATCCGGAAATGTTTAATCCCCACACACGAAAGAAAGCTAGAAATGAACACCAGAGGAGAACGAAGCGCCGGAATGCAAAACGGACAACGGGGAAAATGCTCGAATGCATGAGATGAACACGTATGCAAATGCAACGCACATGATGACATGATATGAGATGCATGACAACGATAACAACACATGGAGACAAAACCCGAACCCGAGAAAATAAATATAACTTAATGCCGGAAACGGTAAGAGTTGGAGTACAAATTGGGAAAGTTACATCCGGGGTGTTACAACACTCCACCACTACCAAAGGATCTCGTCCCGAGATCTAGGACTGAAAGAACGCCGGGTACTCAGAACGGAGGTGATCCTCGCGTTCCCAGGTAGCTTCACGGTCGGAATGGTGTGACCACTTGACTTTGAGAAATTCGATTAACTTGTTGCGAGTCTTACGTTCAGTCTCTTCAAGAATAGCAACTGGGTGCTCACGATAAGAGAGATCTTCTTGGAGCTCAATGTCCTCGAAGTTGACGGTGCGGTCAGGAGTCTTGAAGCACTTTCGAAGCTGAGAGACATGGAACACGTCATGAACATTTGCAAAGTTTGAAGGAAGCTCGAGTTGATAGGCGAGGTCGCCTCTCTTGCGGACAATCTTGAAAGGTCCCACGTATCTAGGGGCAAGCTTCCCTTTGATACTGAAGCGATGAGTACCTTTCATAGGAGAGATGCGGAGGTAAACATGATCTCCGATCTCGAAAGCCAAATCGCGGTGCTTACTATCATAGTAGCTCTTCTGACGGGATTGGGCTGCTTTGAGGTTATCACGAATGACTTTGCACATTTCTTCTGCCTCTGTGATTAAGTCATTACCCAAAAGCTGACGTTCACCGGTTTCAGACCAGTTGAGAGGTGTACGGCACTTCCTGCCACACAGAATTTCAAAAGGGGCCTTGCTCGAACTTGCTTGAAAACTGTTGTTGTAGGAGAATTCAGCATAAGGAAGACAATCCTCCCACTTCATGCCGAAGGAGATCACACAAGCCCTAAGCATATCTTCAAGAATCTGGTTGAGACGCTCGACTTGACCGCTTGTTTGAGGATGGAAAGCTGTGCTGAAGCGGATGTTGGTGCCCATGGCCTTCTGGAAAGAATCCCAAAACTTCGAGGTAAAGATGCTGCCACGGTCTGAAGAGATCACTTGAGGAATACCATGCAGAGAGACAATTCGAGAGGTATAGAGTTCCGCCAATTGAGCTGCAGTGATCGACTCTTTGATAGGCAGAAAATGAGCCACTTTAGTGAGTTTGTCGATGACAACGAATATAGCATCATTGCCACGCTTGGACTTTGGAAACCCAGTCATGAAGTCCATTTCAATGTGGTCAAACATCCATTCTGGAATGGCAAGAGGTTGGAGGAGACCCTCTGGCCTTTGGTGTTCTGCCTTCACTCTTCTGCAGACATCACATTCATTCACGAATTGAGCGATCTCGCGCTTCATTCGAGTCCACCAATAAGCTTGCTTAAGGTCCTGATACATCTTCGTGCTCCCAGGGTGGATGGAAAGGAGAGAATTGTGAGCCTCGTTCATGATCACTTTACGGAGGTCACCTTTGGGCACAACAATACGATCCTCGAAGAAGAGAGTGTCCTTGTCATCAAGGCGGTAGCACTTGTACTTGGACTGACTCTTGGCAATCCCAATCTTCACCTTTTTCACCATAGCATCAAGAAGTTGGGCTTGGCGAATCTGGTCTTCCAAGGTAGGAGAGACTTGAAGGTTGGCGAGGAAACCTTGAGGAACAACTTGCAGATTAAGTTTGCGGAAAGCTTCACAAAGCTCGGGTTGATAAGGCTTGAGAATCAGACTGTTGCAGTAAGCCTTCCTGCTCAAAGCGTCAGCAATCACATTGGCCTTGCTTGGAGTATACTCAATACTCGGATTATACTCTTGAATCATTTCGACCCATCGAGTTTGCCTGAGGTTGAGATTAGGCTGAGTGAAGATGTACTTGAGACTCTTGTGATCAGTGAAAATGTCCACTTTTCTTCCCAATAGAAGATGTCTCCAAGTCAAAAGAGCATGCACAACTGCCGCCAACTCGAGATCATGAGTGGGGTAGTTCTTCTCATTAGGCTTCAACTTGCGAGATGTATAAGCAACAACTTTCTTCTCTTGCATCAATACTGCACCAAGACCTTGGAGAGAGGCATCACAAAAGACCTCGTACGGCTTGGATTCATCAGGTGGATTCAGAACTGGAGCAGTGATCAATTTCTCTTTCAAAGTGTTGAAAGCAATATCACACTCCGGAGACCAAACGTACTTGACGTGCTTCTGAAGAAGATTTGAGAGAGGCTTCGCGATCTTAGAAAAGTTTTCAACGAATCTTCGGCAATAGCTTGCGAGACGGAGAAAACTGTGGAGTTGCTTCATGTTCTGAGGAGGTTCCCAATTCACAATTGCAGACACCTTCTCAGGATTCACGGCAATGCCCTTGGCAGAGATGATATGACCAAGATAAAGAACCTCATCGAGCCAAAATTCACACTTGGAGAACTTGGCGTAGAACTGATGTTCTCTGAGCTTATCAAGAACCAAACGCAAGTGCTTGGCATGATCTTCCTTGTTCTTCGAGAAAACCAGAATGTCGTCGAGATAGACCAAAACGAAGTCATTGGTGTAGGCGTTGAAGATGAAGTTCATCATGCGAGAGAACGTCGGAGGAGCGTTGGCGAGGCCAAAAGACATGACAGTGTATTCATATGAACCAAAGCTTGTTCTGAATGCTGTCTTGGGAATATCTTCTTCACGAATGCGAATCTGGTGATAACCCATGCGAAGATCAAGCTTGGAGAATACTTGGGCACCTTTGAGTTGTTCGAACAGCTCATTGATGTTGGGAACTGGGTATTTGTTCTTGATGGTCTTCTTGTTCACTGGACGGTAATCAACACAAAGTTGGTCCGTTCCATCCTTCTTCTTCACAAAAGAACACCACAACCCCATGGAGAAGAACTAGGCCGGATGAGACCCATTTTCTCTTGCATATCGAGTTGCTTCTTCAGCTCCTTCAACTCTTCAGGTCCGAGCTTGTAAGGACGCTTGCAAACAGGTTCCGTACCAGGCTCAAGATCAATAACGAATTCAACTGGCCGGTGCGGAGGCATTCCTGGGAGCTCTTCTAGAAAGACGTCTTGATATTCGCAAACGACTGGAATTTGAGAGATGGCATCCAATTCACCCTTCTCATTGAGAGAAAACAGACGAATGGTATCCTCACGAGCGGCAAAGACAATTACATCCTCAGATGAATGAGTCAATTGAATCTGTCTGGCTGCACAATCAAGCTGAGCCTTGTGCTTAGAAAGCCAATCCATTCTGAGAATAAGATCAATATCTGAGTTACCAAGCACCATAGGAGAAGAAAGGAACTAGTAGTCGCCCAATGTGATAGTAACATCCGGAGCCATCATTTTGGTGTTCATGAACAAACCCGGAGAAGAAACCGCTATCGGCTTAGGCAAATCAATAGTATGCACATCATGCATGGATGCAAAAGGCTTCGACAAAAATGATAAAGATGCACCAGTGTCAAAAAGAACTCTTGCGGGAATGTCATCAACAGGAAGGTTACCCATGATCATATCTGGTGATTCCTCCGCCTGAGCTGCATTCAGCAAGTTGACCTTGGCGGACTTGGGGTTATGCTTGACCACAGCTGTACTTGCCGATCTGACAGGAGGAGGAGGAGGAAGACGCCTCTGGTTGAAACACTTGTTGGCATAGTGACCCTTCTGTTGGCACTTGTTGCACGTGACCTCTGAAAGCGGACGGTGATACGGAGCACTCGATCTTGGAGGTTGAGACGAAGTCTTGTTCTGAAAGCCAGGGTTGGGTGGGTGGGAAGAACCACTGCCACCTTTGCTCTTTTGCTGATACGGCTGACGGAACGGAGGAGGAGGAAGCCAAAACTTCTGCTGCTTGGCCACTTGAGTAGAGGAAGAAGGAGTAACATCTCTAACTCGCTTCTTGGAAGCATCACACCTCAACTGAGCAGCCTCTTGCTTCAGTGCCATGTTGTAGAACTCATCGTATCTCAAGGGATCGAAGAGGACAAGAGCTAGCTGAATTTCTTCTCTGAGACCACCCCTGAACTGGTATATCATGCTCTTCTCATCAGGGACGTCCTGCTTGGCAAAGCGGGCTTGCTTCTAAAACAACTTGTTGTAGTCATAGACAGACAAAGAGCCTTGCTTCAGATTGCGGAATTCCTCACGCTTGCTTTCAACCACGCTCTGCGGAATATGATGATCTCGGAAATCTCGACGGAAATCATCCCAAGTGATAACACGTCCACCTCTGGAGTCCTTGTACTGCTGGAACCATTCTGCAGCTTGATCTTTGAGTTGGAAGGAAGCGAACTTGACAAAGTCCTCAGGCCTGACGTTACTGCACTCGAAATGCTTCCACAGATCCACAAGCCAATCTTCAGCATCGGTTGCCTCAACCCAATTGCTGAAAGTCTTTGGCCCGTTAGCATGGAACTGGTTGAGTGTAGCAAAGTGACTCTGATTGCTGCCTTGATTCCCTTGACTGCGTTGATTCCCTTGACTGCCTTGATTGAGCTCTTGGAGAATTTGCATGATCAGCTGTGTGTTTGCATTGGTTGCGGCCATCACAGCTTGCCACGCCTCTGGAGGAGGTGGAGGTGGTGGCGGATCAGGATTCGGAGTCGTGCGCGTTGGAGGAGCCATCCTGAAGAGGTTGACCACCATTAGCACAAAGATAAATATTGAAGCTGAATCCAACGGAATGAAAATTGCAACATATAGTCTTCACATCCGAACAAAATGAACGAATGCATTCCTCTTGAAATGGTCACATATCCATAAATTGAGAAGCCACGCAGAATTAAGGTAGAGAAATAAATCAACAAGGTACGGATCAAGAACGAATAATCGGTAAGAAATCCCAATCTCAAACCAATATCCGTGGAAGAAAAACTAGAGCTACTAGAATTCCCACCTATGAAACTCCCGAACCTTTCCGGTTATGCAATCAGGTGTTGGGGATACAGGGGAAGCATAATATCTCACCCAAACTAGCAAATCCTACATCCAGCTGTATCCATCCTTCAACACATAACCAAGAAACCTTCGGAAACCATCTACCTCAACCTTCGAAAAGCATCCGTTATACAAGTTATGGTGATACTCCCGAACTCCCGCCCCAGTACTGGGTGGCGTCGAGGTTATCTCACCAATGAACTGCATAAAAGAGATTTTCGATGTCGGCATACTAAACTCAGGTATT
Organism: Triticum dicoccoides; assembly: GCF_002162155.2. NCBI lineage: Eukaryota > Viridiplantae > Streptophyta > Magnoliopsida > Poales > Poaceae > Triticum > Triticum dicoccoides. Next base: position 202,732,624 of record NC_041388.1, on the reverse strand, counting down.
CCAGAACTGCAACGATAAAATTATGATGACAACACCTCAGAGCTCAACTCCCCGGGACACTTCCACTAAACCCCTGACAGGAGGCACCAAGACAATGTTCTCATCATAAAACCATCGGAACGATTCCAAGATACCCGCGTGATCCTAAAATTTTTTTTAGTGAAATTTGAGAAGAGAAGAGTCCAAACTCTACGTCAGGATGCCTTACCAGAGCGATGAGGAGACTGGGAAGTAAAAAGAATTCCTAAACTCTCCGATATATAATTCCTAAATGACTCAAAACATTTTTCTAGACACAACTCAGCCGCTAAAAACGATCAAGCAATGGGGCTCCTAAGGTCGGGGAAGGCTCTGATTACCAACTTGTAACACCCTTGATGCGACTATAGCTCCCACGTGTCGAGGCACGACTTAGAGACATAATCGCATTGAAGGCATATGTCGCAAGTTAGGCAATCTTCACAACATCCCATGTAATAATAATAAAAGGGGAGATAGCATAGTTGGCTTACACTCGCCACGTCAATCAAGTACATAAATAACATTACATCATCCATACACTCAAGGCCCGACTACGGCACCAAAATAAAAGAGAACCCAACATGCGACACGGTCCCAATCACCCCCAACTGGGCACCACTACTGATCATCGGGAAAGGAAACATAGTATCGTTGAGAGTCTTCGTCGAACTCCCACTTGAGCTCATATGCGTCTCCTGGAGCGGAACTATCGGGCCCTGCATCTGGTGTAATAGTAATCTGTGAGCCACAGGGACTCAGCAATCTCGCACCCTCGCGATCAAGACTATTTAAGCCTATGGGTAAGGCAAGGTAAAATATGAGTGGAGCTGCAACAAGTGACTAGCAAGTATGGCGGCTAACTTATTCGCAAAAGAGAGCGAGAAGAGGAGGGAAAGCACGAGCGAGAAACTAGAGAGCAACCTGCGCAAACATTACTCCAACACCGTGTCCACTTCCCGGACTCCGCCGAGAAGAGGCCATCACGGTAACACACTCAGTTGATTCATTTTAAATAAATTAAGGTTCAAGTTATCTACAACCGGACATTAACAAATTCCCATCTGCCCATAACCGCGGGCACGGCTTTCGAAAGTTCAATCCCTGCAGGGGAGTCCCAACTTAGCCCATGACAAGCTCTCACGGTCAACGAAGGAATAGACCTCCTCCCAAGACATTCCGATCAGACTCGGTATCTCGGTAACTCAAGACACTTCGACAGGTTAAAACAAGACCAGCAACACCGCCCGAATGTGCCGACAAATCCCGATAGGAGCTGCACATATCTCTTTCTCAGGGCACACTCAGATGAGCAAGACGTCGGGTAGGCCAGCCCAGAGTTGCCCCTGGTAGCCCCGAACATCGCTCGGTTGGACCAACACTCAGAGGAGCACCGCCCCGGGGGGGGGGGTTAAAATAAGATGACCCTTGAGTCTGCAGAACCCAAGGGAAAGAAAAGGCTAGGTGGAGAATGGTAAGACCAATGTTGGGCATTGCTGGAAAAGCTTTAATCAAGGTGAAATATCAAGGTGTTCCCATTATAACCCAACCGCGTAAGGAACGCAAAATCCGGGAACATAACACCGATATGACGGAAACTAGGGCGGCAAGAGTGGAACAAAACACTAGGCGAGAGGCCGAGCCTTCCACCCTTTACCAAGTATATAGATGCATTAAGATAACATGGCAATATAATGATATCCCAACAAGTAAATAAAAGATGTTCCAACAAGGAACGGCCTCCAATCTTCACCTGCAACTAGCAACGCTATAATAGGGGGCTGAGCAAAGCGGTAACATAGCCAATCAACGGTTTGCCAGGACAAGGTGGATTAGAGGTTTGACATGGCAATTTGGGAGGCTTGCAAGCAAGTGGTAGGCATCGTAGCAATGGCATAGCAAAAGAGCGAGCAAACTAGCATAGCAAAGATAGTAGTGATTTCGAGGGTATGATCATCTTGCCTGCACAGTTGTCAGAGTTGACTGGATCCTCAAAAGAAAACTCAACGGGCTCCTCATTAGCGAACTCGTCTCCCGGCTCTACCCAAACAAGAAAAACAAGAAACAAGGACACAATCAACCACGTGCAAGGATCAAGCGATATGATGAAATGATGATATGCTATGCGGGATGCGATGCGGGATACAAAATGCAAGATATGACAGAAAATGCATGAACCTGGCCTCAACTTGGAAATCCAAGTGTTCCACTGGAAAGATGAGATGAAATCGCTTGAAAACGATATAAAGAACGCCGGAATCGAAGTTACGGTTTGGAAATGGCAAGCGATTCAAAAATGACACCGGTCTGCGATTTACAGTAAGTAGGCATCTAAATGCAATGAGATGAACATGCTACAGCACCCAAACATGACAACAAAGTACATGGCAGGGATGCACACAAGATTCTTAATAAAAGTCTAGCACTGAGCTACGGCCAATTCATCCATTAGGAGGTTCAAACAAGCATGGCAAAAACGCAAATGGTAAAACAGATCTCAGACTACAGGACCTGAACAGATCTCAGACTACTCAAAAAGCTTAACAAAAGTCCCTTAGTGAGCTTGATCCAAAAGGGATCACAAAATATACTAACAAGCACACGAACATAGCAAAAACATAATCAGTTTTCAGACTTAGTGAAAACTGGGACATGCTGAAACATAACTCACGAAGGCATGTTTACGAGCTCGATGCACTCACCGCGGTGCAAGTCATGGAAAGACAAGCATACATCCATCAAGAAGGAACAAAAAAAAGCTAGACATGGCAAGAACAATAGCATAGCATGCACGGATCAACTACAATAACATCGGCAAAATCGCAAACAAGTTGACGATCTGCCCAGATTCACAACGAAGCAAAAGTAGAGCTCGATTGACTCAAGCTAGGCTGCTCCATAATTTCAAACAAAGACACGGATGGATAGAGCACTACAATATTAACAAAACTCCCTTACTGATCATCCTCAAAAGAAGCACGGATCACTAGGAAACAACAAGAACATATGGCATCATGAACTAAACAATCCCAGGACTTAGTGAAATCACTAAGTCCCTGAAAACAGAATTAGCAAGTGCACTACTTTGCAAGCTTGCACAAGTCACCAAACACATCCTAAAAATACATGGGTTGCACCTCTGGATAGATGACAAAACCCTTAACAAAACATATGAAGAACTCACGGGCATATCATGCACACATTAATCATGGCAAAAATGACAAAAGTGCTAAACGGAGTAGCAGATCTGACAATTAACTCAAGTAGCCCTCTTCTAACATCATTTCGGGCATCAAGATGAACTCAAATGAAAATGATGCAATGGAATGAAATGATGTACTCTCTGAGATGAACATTTTGATATGCTATATGTCCAAATAGGAGCTACGGATGCAAAGTTACAGGGCGGCGAACAGGGGCATATGGACTGAAAATTGAAGGACTTGGAGAAAAAAAACAACCCCAGATCTAGGGTTTGCACGGAAAACGAGACGGCGGCGGCACTATAGCTATTCGTCGGGGAAGAAGCAAGCAGCAGCTGGCGAGTGGAGGGAGGAGGCGGCGGCCGGCGTCGCCTGGGGCCAGCGATGGCCGGGGCGGCGGGGCCGGACGAAGGGCGGCGGGGCC
>NC_041388.1:202721127-202728549 GCF_002162155.2 Triticum dicoccoides | reverse complement strand
CGTGGGCCGGCGCGGTGGGGAGGAGAGAGAGGAGGCGGCTAGGATGAGGTGGCGGCGTCCGATTGGGCCGGAGCGGTGGCGCGGCTGATGTGGCGGACCCTGATTTGTCGGGGTGATGTGGCGGCGGCGGTGGACACGTCCAGCGGCGGGATGGACACGTCCGGTGGCGCGAGGAGGAAGATGGCTAGGGTTCATCCGCGAATTTCGGGAGGGGAGCACATATTTATAGGTAGAGGGGGCTAGGAGAGTCCAAATGAGGTGCAGTTTTCGGCCACGCGATCGTGATCCAACGCTCTAGGACATGGAGCAGAGTTTGGTGGGTTTTGGGCCAAATTGGAGGGGTGTTGGGCTGCAACACACACGAGGCCTTTTCGGTCCCTCGGTTAACCGTTGGAGTACCAAACGAAGTCCAAATGGTACGAAACTTGACAGGCGGTCTACCGGTAGTAAACCAAGGCCGCTTGGAAAGTCTCGGTCCAATCCGGAAATGTTTAATCCCCACACACGAAAGAAAGCTCGAAATGACCACCAGAGGAGAACAAAGCGCCGGAATGCAAAACGGACAACGGGGAAAATGCTCGAATGCATGAGAAGAACACGTATGCAAATGCAATGCACATGATGACATGATATGAGATGCATGACAACGATAACAACACACGGAGACAAAACCCGAACCCGAGAAAATAAATATAACTTAATGCCGGAAACGGCAAGAGTTGGAGTACAAATTGGGAAAGTTACATCCGGGGTGTTACATCCCCACCGCGCCGCGGCCCGCAAAGCCAACGGCCAGCCCACGCCGTGCTCGACCGCGCCGAGCCGCCGCTCGACCGTGCCCGCGCCTCCGCCGCCTGGCTCCCGCTGACACGCCACATCGTGCCTCCGCCACCGGCCGTGCTCCGACACCCGCCGGCTTCCCCGCCACCGCCCCGCGCTACGCCCGCAACCGTCGCCTTCCGCCGCCCAGCTACGCTGCCATCTCCTCCGCGCCATCGTCGTGCTAGCTCGCCGCGCCGCCGCCCGCGCCTGCTGAGTCGCCCCCCGCATCGCCGGATGACGCCTCCGCCGCCGCCCCTCGTCACTGGAGTCCACGCCGACCTCGCCGGAATTCTAACCGCCAGATCCGGCCTGGGTGGATCAGATCCACTGGGTGCCCGAACCAAACACCGCGCCATGATGCTGATATCTTTTGCACTTTTGCCATTCTTGTTTGAACCTGCTCTTGTGTGATTTAGCCATAGATCGGTGTTCATGCTTTGTCAAGGATCTTGAGTAGATCACTTCCATTTTCTTTGTTGCGATGTTGGAGCCCAGTAGCTTAAATTCTTGTTGCATTCTAGATGGCATCGTGCTGTTAATCGCAGAATTGTGCCATTAGTGTTTTGCTTGCCATTTAAAAACCGTGCATCCATTTCCGGCAATCTTTATATCGATTTCGACCTAAATCAACTCATCTTTCCAGCGCCACACTTGGTTTCCAAGTTGAGGCCTGGTTCAATCTTTTCCTTCCGGAGCACGCATATGCATTGCATATCACATCCTGCATACAATGCCATGTTTTGCATCATGTTGCTTGTGCATTGCACATTGGTTGATTTTTGCTTCCTTTGCTTGTGTTCTTGCTTTGGGTAGAGCCGGGAAACGAGTACGTGATCGAGGAACCCGTTGAGAACGCTTACGAGGATCAAGCTATCGTCAACTCGGAGAACTTTGCAGGCAAGATGACCATACCCTCGAAATCACTTCTATCTTTGCTTGCTAGTTGCTCGCTCTTTTGCTATGCCGCGATACCTACCACTTGCTATATCATGCCTCCCATATTGCCATGTCAAGCCTCTAACCCACCTTGTCCTAGCAAACCATTGTTTGGCTATGTTACCACTTTGCTCAGCCCCTCTTATAGCGTTGTTAGTTGCAGGTGAAGATGGAGTTTGTTCCATGTTGAAACATGGATATTGTTGGGATATCATTATTATATCTTGTTTACTTTAATGCATCTATATACTTGGTAAAGGGTGGAAGGCTCGGCCTTATGCCTGGTGTTTTGTTCCACTCCTTCCGCCCTAATTTCCGTCATACCGGTGTTATGTTCCTTGATTTTGTGTTCCTTACGCGGTTGGGTTATAATGGGAACCCCTTGACAGTTTGCCTTGAATAAAACTCCTCCAGCAAGGCCCAACCTTGGTTTTACCATTTGCCACCTAAGCCTTTTCCCTTGGGTTCTACAGACTCAAGAATCATCTTTATTTTAAACCCCCGGGCCAGTGCTCCTCTGAGTGTTGGTCCAACTTATCAGCCACCGATGGCCACCAGGGGCAACTCTGGGCTGGCCTACCAGAAGTTTGGACAATCCAGTGTGCCCTGAGAACGAGATATGAGCAGCTCCTATCGGGATTTGTCGGCACATTCAGGTGGCTTTGCTGGTATTGTTTTACCATTGTCGAAAGGCCTTGTAACCGAGATTCTGAGTCTGATCGGGTCATCCTGGGAGAAGGAATATCCTTCGTTGACCGCGAGAGCTTGTGATGGGCTAAGTTGGGACAATGCTCGCGGTTATGGGCAGATGGGAATTTGTTAATGTTTAGTTGTAGAAAACCTGACACTTAACTTAATTAAAATGAATCAACAGCTTGTGTATCCGTGATGGTCTCTTTTCAGCGGAGTCCGGGAAGAGAACACGGTCTCGTGTTATGCTTGAACGTAGGTAGCTACAGGATCAGTTCTTGATCACTTCTACTTCACGACCGTGCTTTGCTTCTCTTCTCGCTCTCATTTGCGTAAGTTAGACACCATATATGCTAGTGCTTCTTGCAGCTCCACCTCACTACCCTTTCCTACCTTTTAAGCTTAAATAGTCTTGATCGCGAGGGTGCGAGATTGCTGAGTCCCCGTGACTCACAGATACTTCCAAAACCAAATGCAAGTACCGATGATGTCAGTGGAGCTGACGCAACCGAGCTCAGATGGGAGCTCGATGAAGATCTTGTTCATTGTGTCGTTTCGTTCCCAGTTGATCAGTAGTGGAGCCCAGTCGGGGCGATCAGGGATCTAGCATTAGGGGTTGTCTTTCTTTATTTGGTTCCGTAGTCGGACCTTGATATTTATGTATTGTGTGAAGTGGAGATTGTAAGCCTACTCTTTATCCCTTTCTTATTCAGTACATGGGATGTGTAAAGATTACCCCTCTTGCGACATGCCTACTATGCGGTTATGCCTCTAAGTCGTGCTCCGACATGTGGGAGATATAGCCGCATCGTGGGTGTTACACTTGTCCCCTTTATTAAAAGAGGCGAAGGCAGTACCCCTTTGCACATACCTCTCCTTCTCCACAATTCTTGTCATCGATGGTGAGGGGGCAAGGGCGCAGTAGTGTCTCGACAGTGGTGACGAGGGCTTCCACTCGGCAGCGTATCCCTCCTCCTCCAGATCCTGAGGCAGCAGAGCCCGCTGCGAGAGGAGGGTGGAGGGGGTGCAGTCGAGGCCGCCATGGTGCCCGAGGAGCAGGAGGATGAGGGAGCTCCTCGGCTGTGCCCCCGCTGGCGGCTCTTCCTTCGATGGAAGGCGACGTCAGGGATCAACCGCGAGAGTTCATCATCAGGCTATGTAAGCCCTTGTGTGGTCACCTTCGTCTTCCAACCTTCTTTGCCCTGGAGATGGAGCTCGAGCAACCGCATGCTCTGAGGCTACACATGAGGGGCTACGAGAATGGAAGCATGTGAGTTGACATCAATTTCCCCGCCCCACATGTAATTTATCTTTGTCGTGGCTAGAAGACCTTCACTCGTGCCCACAGCTTCTCGGAGGGGCATATTCTCCATTTCAAAATAATGGAGAGTGGCCTGCTCCTCGTCAAGATCTTCAGGCGCTCGGGCTAGGCCACTTAGGGTGCTGCTTGGAGAGCTCGACCAACGATGAAAGCTCCTCCTTGAGCGAAAGCGACGAGGAGGACAATGACGGTGATGACGATGGTAGCGGGCGGAGGAGCGACGACTCTGACTCCAGCTGATCGTCGCCCGCAACATCTTCATTAGGGTGCAGTACCACCATATGCATCTGCGCCTCTTCCCCGGCAATGTGATTTGCCGGGGAGTTGGATGCAGAGGTGAGGATGGTGCTATCGGGCTCCTCCAACAGTCTTCCAGCTGGACCCTGGCAGGCTTCCTCTCGGGCTGCAGCTCCGTTAGCCTTGCCAAATCCAACTGGCCCTGGTGACGGTAGTTGACGGGGCCGCCTTCCGCCGTGCTCTCCATCGAGGCGTTCCCTCATGCTTCCATTCCCTCTGGCGCTCCTTTTGTCCTCCTCGCCTTCGATGATTGTGCCTAGGAGGAGAGGGACAGGAAAGGGAATTACGGAGCACTTATGTTTTTTCAATCTTAAACTCGTAGGAAATCGCCAAATTTTAATTCAAATAATGTAATCTCTCAAGTCCATTTTTGTGTTCTATAACACATGTACTTGCATCAATGAAAGAGATAAACCTTGCCGGGAACCTGTGCATGTATATGTCTATGCAGAGGTGGAGTGCCTCTTTACTGTAATTAAAGGAGTTTTCCCCAACAGGATATCCTGTCGGCACCCTTCTCGTCTGCTGGAGAACCAAGTCTGCCGGGGAACAAACTGAGGCGCCAGCCCCCTGCCCAGTCCCTTTTCACCAAGGGCCACTGCGACCATCCAGGCCGAAGCTGCGTTCAAGCTAAGGATTGGAGCACCCTAGTTCCAAGAGAACGGCGAGGTTTCTCTATGCACAAGTTATAGCTTACAGAACAGTAATGGACAAGTTCACGGCAGGAACCTGCAACTCCATGAGGACGAGAATGAATGTAGGATTCAATCCTATCTATATGCATATGCAAATGCTCATGAAATGCTTATGCAGTGATCTGGGTGTGCTCATGCATGCATGCGATCTCGATCGGGCCCCCCCACAACACTTCTTTATTTTATCTTGCACAGAGTCATCGTCCCGGCTTCGTACAAGGGGTTACATGGAACTGAGTCTAGGCCTATACAAAAGGCTGGCTGGCGGGCAGTGCCCGGCAGCCTCACACCTTACGAGTAGTACTTACGAAAATGCTCAATATTACATGAGTTTTGCAACTGTGTGCCATCCCCGGTCTCCAGACGGAGTGCGGCTAGTCTGGTGACTCGTGCCACCCGGTAAGGGCCTTCCCACTTCGATGATAGCTTGTGTGTACCCTTGGCGGACTGAACGCACCTAAGGACAAGGTCACCTTCCTCAAAACACCGGGCACGAACCCTGCGTCTATGATAGTGACACTGGGCTTGCTGGTAGCATGCAACACGTGTAGTAGGCCGGAGACGGTTCTCCTCAAGTAGCACGGCGTCGTCACGCCGGTGCTGATCTTGCACTACTTCATCAGAGGCAAGCACTCGAGGGTGTCCGTAAATGAGTTCCATGGGGATAACTTCTTCTGCCCCGTAGACTAGTGAGAAGGGAGTCTACCCGGTAGCTCGGTTAGGTGTCATTTTGAGGGACCAGAGAACTACTGGCAGCTCCTCAATCCACTGCCTGCCGTGCTTCTGCAGCGTATCGAAAGTTCTTGTCTTGAGTCGACGAAGCACTTCAGCGTTCGCCCTCTCAGCTTCTCCATTGCTCCGTGGGTGTGCCACAGAAGCGAATGAGATTTTTCATCCAAGGGTCTGAACGTATTGCATGAAGTCATGGCTCATGAAATGGGTGCCGTTGTCTGTAATGATCCTTGCTGGAACTCCGAAGCGACACACCAATTCTTTCAAGAACTTGATAGCTGACTGAGCAGTCACCTTTCTCATGGCAGTCACTTCCAGCCACTTTGCAAACTTGTCGATGGCAATGAACAAGAATTCAAAGCCACCAATTGCTCAGGGGAAGGGGCCGAGAATATCGAGCCCCCAGACCGAAAATGGCCATGGTAGAGGGATTCTCTCAAGGGCTTGGGCAGGCAGGTGTGTTCTCATGGAGTGGAACTAACAGGCTTCACATTTCATGAGAAGCTCAACTACATCTTGGAGGGCTGTGGGCCAATAGAATCCTTGCCGTAATGCTTTCCCAACTAATGCCCTTGATCCAATGTGTGAGCCGCACATTCCTTTGTGAATCTTAGCCAGCAGTTCCTTTCCTTCCTCCCAGCAAACACACTTCAATTTCACACCGTTGGGACTTCTTCTGTATAGAGTGTCATCGACAAACTGATACATATCAGCTCTCTGGGATACTCTTTCAGCTTTATCTTGGTTGCCAGGGAGTTCTCCGGTTTGGAGGAAGTGGACAATGCGCATTGCCCAAGTTGGAGCCTGAGGCTCGGCAACGAGGACTAGTGACACCTCCTCTGCTGCGGAGCACCAGCCTCGTACGCGGGGTCCATAGGCCCCGCTGGAGGGGGTGGTCCGATAGGCTGTGAGGAGTTGTTTCTGGCAGGGTCTCTTCCTGGAGCAGATGACTATGCTGGGAGAGGCTTACCGTAGTCCAACTCTCTCCTCTTCCGAGCCATTCTGGCTGGTGATACGGAGGGTTGAGAGAGATGGAGAACAAAAGTTCCTTGTTCCACAGAAGCTTCTGTGTAGCACACTTTGAAAGGTGATCATCTATGCTGTTTTCCGCACGGGGTACATGCTCTGTTTGCAACCCGTCAAAGTGCTCCTCCATTCTACTTACTTCCTCAACGTACGTTTCCATAAATGGGCATTGGTAATCCTTGTTGACTTGTGTCACCATAAGTTGTGAATCTCCTTGAGTGATCAGCTTTTTAATCCCCAATTCTACTGCAATCTTGAGCCCGCCAAGGAGCCCTTCATACTCTATTGTATTGTTGGTGGCTTCTTCCCGGGCAAAGTGCATCTGGACGACGTACTTCAAATGCTCCCCAGAGGGGGCAACAAGAAGCATGCTAGCCACTGCACCTCACTTACTAGGGAAAACCTTATACACAGAATATTACCAGCAGCGCTCTTCAAAATACGATGCTACTGCTATTTAGCAACAATGCGTGCCGGCAAAACGTGCTGCTGAAAGAAAAATAGCAGTAGCGCGTCATCTCTAAACTGCGCTACTGCTCTAATTGCCATGACCTCGCCGTCCAGCTAGTTAAAGCAGCAGCACCTTACACCGTACCGCGCTACCGCTATTCTCCTTACCTGTAGCGCTTTTTCATACCCATGCTACTACTAACTCTACCTTATCACCATGCGGCCGACCCTCTCTCGCACTCACTCTCCCTCTGAGTCACTCTCGCCCACGCCGATAACCATTGTCGTTCGTCGTCGCCGCCGCCGCCGTCGTCCGTCCGCCACCGAGGTACTCCCTCCTTCCGTCCCTCCTCCTCCCACCGTGCCCTCCACCCTCCTCCTCCCACCGCGCCCTCCTCCCTCCTCCTGCGGCCGCCCCCTCCTCCCTCCTACACCGGCAGCCCTCCTCCCACC
>NC_041388.1:202660394-202720691 GCF_002162155.2 Triticum dicoccoides | reverse complement strand
GCTCCTCCTCCGGCCGCCCCTCCCCCTCCTCTCTCCTGCCTCCCTCTCTTGTCTTTGTTTTTGCAAATCGTCGGTAACTAGTTTATTTAGCAAGTGATTCATATAACTAGCTTATTTATACTAAGTGCTTAATGGACCTAGTTTATTTAGTATGTGCTTAATAGAACTAGTTTATTTAGTAAGTAGTTAATAAAACTAGTTTATTTAGTAAGTAGTTAATAAAACTAGTTTAATTAGTGTTAGGATTATATATAAGATATTTTCGAATATATTTTTCATATTTTGAACCATTGAAATGCAATGACCATCGATAAGTGGCCTATGTTTTGCCGGAGTGTTGATTAATTTTCGTTCTGGCAAATTTCACGCGCTCGATGTGTCCTTTTTTAGCAAAGGTCATGCCGGATTTTTTGGGTTTTGCTGTCGAGTTATAATCTCTGAATTTTGAACACAGGAGATGTCTGATGACGATGGGATCCCGGAGTGCGGGTACTGCTATGATGACCGGGATGTGTGCGATAGGTTTCCTGGCCTGCAAAATGATAGGTTTTTCACAGTGAAGCTGGAAGAGACCTTCGATGTTTGTATGGTATGCAACGACACGCATTTCATCGTAATTAATATCATCACTTGTGCTTCTTTTGTTCAACCTATAATTTATGGATTTTTTTCAATTCGATTAGTACATCCTGTGCCATGCTAGACCATATGTATTGGATAAGCTTGGTTTTGGTTTAGATGACTTTGAGAATGTGGAGATGAGGAGGGCTCACTTAAGAACTAAACATGGTTACGAGTTTCTGGTTAAGTTCTACAATACGGTCGATCGCTCCCATTTCGGTTGCTCTAATTGGGAAGCTCTCTGCAAGGCATATGGATTTGAGGAGGGAATGCAAATAAGATTTGATACTCGTCCTGAAGATTATGATGATGATGATAATATCGACATCTGGGTGGATGTGGATATGCCTCCAGTTTTGCCTAGATGTGAGTTTGTCAAACTAATTTGTTAAGTTCGGTAATTTATGTTGTTAATTTAAAAATATTTGGTGTTCATCCATACTAAACTTATTTATTTATAATTTTCAACTTATTTCTTATCTTCAAGAAATACTTGGAAGGTAGTAGACAACACATACTATAGCTATGACTCCAAGCTTAATTGTGAGGACAAAGGTTATCTTGTCTCATTCATAGAAGATGTTGATGCCTTCGAAACCAGTCACTCTATCAGCCAAAATTATACTAGATACGTGCTACTAGTCCATACATTGCTTGATGATAACTTCATTGCTAAAAACTTGGTAAGATTTTGTTAATGATGGTAACTTCATTGCATACATTATTCTTATGTAAACCATTGCTAACTATATATGTTACTATTTCGTTTTTGAACAGAGGCTCCCGAAGCAGGTTGTGCCTGACATGCTATTTACCGAAGGTGATATGCATATGGTTAGCTTACGACCAACTCCTTCGGAGGCTTACCATACTGCATACTCAATTTCTTCAAACGATGGAAGGCTCAAAATCAAAGAATGGAGCAAAGTGATGAATGCGAACATGCAAATAATTGGAGACAAAATGAATGTGCGCAAGCCACAAGTTGGAGATAGGTTTATGTCCATTCTTCATTATGGTGAAGGACCGGTTTATCTGTTTTATGGTATTTTAGCTAGGAGAGAGGAGTAGGTCCTAAGTATGAAGAACAATTAGTTAGTGTTGATTATATATGACTACAATGTCTTAGACTTGATGGTGATGCTGAGTAGGAGTAGTGACTATGAGTACTATGATGATGATGAGGACGAGTTGTTATTATAACTAGTGATGAATTTGTTATATGATGTCCCATCATGGACGAAATGATGATTATGAGGAGTTATATGAGAATGATAGATTATGATGATAAGTTGTTAATGATATTATGATGATGATGAGAAGTTATTATGTCATTGGGTGAAAGAACCGCCGATTAGTTTCAAATGGATGGATCCAAAGTGACCATTGGTTACTTTGGATGCATGCACTTGAAACTAATCCAAGGTTCTTTCACCTAGTGATTTAATAACTCATTACGATGTAAAAACAATCTCTAAATTACTACTGTATGAAAAATTGTATACAGGTATATGAATACGACCTAAGATTCAAAAGAAATGGAATAGGGAATAATAGTAGTAGCGGTTGTTTTCGAAAATGCTACTAATAATTAGCAGTAGTGCTTGACATGGAAAGAGCTACTACTAAGTAGATATAGCAGTAGAAAGTGCCAGTAGGCGCTACAACTAAGCATTAGCTGTAGTGCCTTATCAGTAGCGCGCTTACCCACGCTATTGATAGGCCAAAAACCAGCGCTACTGCTAGGCTTTTCCCTAGTAGTTCCTCATAGGAAAAAAGCACCATCAAAATACATAATCCATTCTTGGGGTGATTCCTTGCCGGGGACGACTGTCTCTGCCCTTTCCTCATCAGGGGTTGGCGTCCATTCTGCAATAAACTCTGCCAATGCCCAACTCTGAATAGTTAAAGTGCTCTCAAACTTCAAACCAAAGCTGGATAGCTCCAAAGCCCATTCCACTATGCTGCCAGTTGCCTTAGGGTTTCGGAGTATACTTTGCAATGGGAAACGAGTGACAACCGTGATCTTATGGGCTTCGAAGTAGTGGCACAGTTTCCTTGAGGCCATAATGAGACCAAAGATCAACTTTTGCATGCCAGAGTACATCGATCTAGCCCCCTGTAACAAGGAGCTGACGAAGTACACTGGGCACTGCACCACTTTCTTCCTTGCCGCGTCCTTGGGGTTGCTCTCGTTGCCCTGCTCATTGCTATCCTGATTCTTATCTGACTCTATCGCGATCTCGCCACCTTCTGCCTCATCTACCTCTCGCTATGCTACCAAGGCTGCACAGACGACTTGGTTGGTTGCCGCGAAGTAAAGCAATAATGGCTCTTGGGGTTTGGGTGCAACCAAGGTAGGCACAGATGATAAGTAGGCTTTCAATTCCTGCATCTGCTTCCGGGGTCCACTTCATAGGCCATGCCTTCTTCAAAACCTTGAAGAACGGCCGTGCACGCTCGGCAAACTTGGAGATGAATCTGCTTAGCACGACAACGCATCCCGTCAAGCGCCTCACATCCTTAACTATCCTTTGTGCTTCGATCTGCTCAATGGCCTTGATCTTATCGGGGTTGGCTTCGATCCCCTGATGGGACACGAAAAACCCGATTAGCTTGCTAGAGGGAACACCAAATACACACTTCTCCAGATTATGCTTCAGGTTGATCTCGCGCAGATTGGCAAATCTCTCTTCCAAATCCTAGATAAGGGTGGCCTTATCCTTGGTTTTGACCATGATATCATCCATATAGGATTCTATATTCCTATGCAACTATGGCTCAAAACTGATTTGGACTGCCCTTGCAAAAGTGGACCCGACACTCTTTAATCTGAACTGCATGCGGACAAAGCAGTACATACCACACGGAGTGATGAATGATGTCTTCTCTTCATCTTCCTTGGACATGAAGATCTGATGATATCCTGAGTATGCATCCAGAAAGGAGAGCAAATAACATCCCGAAGTATAATCCATGATCTGGTCGATACGCGGCAAGGGAAAGGGGTCCTTTGGGCAAAGCCTTGTTGAGGTCTTTGAAATCAATGCAAAGCCTCCACTTCCCGTTAGCCTTCCGGACCACTACTTGATTTGCTAACCATGTAGGATGTAGTACTCCTCTGACCAAACCAGCTGCCTCTAACCTCTTGATTTCTTCGGCAATGAACTGTTGCCTCTCCAAGGCCTGCTTCCGTACCTTCTGCTTGACGGGCCGGGCATGTGGGTATACAACAAGGTGGTGCTCAATTACCTCCCTGGGAACACCAGAGATATCAGATGGTTGCCAAGCAAAAACATAGATATTCCCTCGTAGGAAGGCAACGAGCGCGCTTTCCTATTTGTCATCGAGGGTGGCACTGATAGTGAAAGTACCGTCAACGCCAGCCAGCCCTGCCAGGACCTTCTTCACTTTGGGTGTAGTAATCTTGGATCTCTTGCTGTTGGAACACTTCGGCACATCGTCAACGGGTGTAGTGCACTAGGAGGGGCACGCTTCTCGGACACGGCTACCTCTTGAGCACTGCGTTGGCTTTCCCTGAAGAGGAAGGGATGATGCAACAAAGTAGCGTAAGTATTTCCTTCAGTTTTTGAGAACCAAGGTATCAATCCAGTAGGAGGCTACGCTCGAGTCCCTTGTACCTACACAAAAACAATAGCTCAATGCAACCAACGCGCTTAGGGGTTGTCAATCCCTTCATGGTTACTTACAAAAGTGAGATCTGATAGAGATGATAAATAATATTTTTGGTATTTTTGGTATAGAGATGCAAATTAAATAAAGTAAAAGCAAAGTAAAAGCAAAGCAATAGTAAAGTGATGGAGATTGATATGATGAGAAAGAGACTTGGGGGCCATAGGTTTTACTAGTGGCTTCTCTCAAAAGCATAAGTATTCTACGGTGGGTGAACAAATTACTGTTGAGCAATTGACAGAATTGAGCATAGTTATGAGAATGTCTAGGTATGATCATGTATATAGGCATCACGTCCGAGACAAGTAGACCGAAACGATTCTGCATCTACTACTATTACTCCACTCATCGACCGCTATCCAGCATGCATCTAGAGTATTAAGATAAAAACAGAGTAACGCTCTCAGCAAGATGACATGATGTAGAGGGATAGTTTCATGCAATATGATAAAAACCCCATCTTATTATCCTTGATGGCAACGATACAATACGTGCCTTGCTGCCCCTTCTGTCATTGGGAAAGGAGACCGTAAGATCGAACCCAAAGCTAAGCACTTCTCCCATGGCAAGAACAACCAATCTAGTAGGCCAAACCAAACTGATAATTCAAAGAGACTTGCAAAGATAACCAATCATACATAAAAGAATTCAGAGAAGATTCAAATATTATTCATAGATAGACTTGATCATAAACCCACAATTCATTGGTCTCAACAAACACACCGCAAAAAGAAGATTACATCGAATAGATCTCCATGAGAGAGGTGGAGAACATTGTATTGAGATCCAAAAAGAGAGAAGAAGCCATCTAGCTATTAGTTATGGACCCGTAGGTCTGAAGTAAACTACTCACACTTCATCGGGGGGGCTTGGATGATGATGTAGAAGCCCTCCGTGATCGATGCCCCCTCCGACGGAGCTTTAGAACAGGCCCCAAGATGGGATCTCGTGGATACAGAAAGTTGCGGCGGTGGAATTAGGTATTTGGCTCCATCCTCGATCGTTTGGGGGTACGTGGATATATATAGGAGGAAGAAGTACGTCGGTGGAGCTTCGAGGGGCCCACGAGGCAGGGGGCGCGCCCTCCACCCTCGTGACCACCTCGTGGCTTTATTGACGGAGGGTCCAAGTCTCTTGGATCTTATCTGATGAGAAAATCACGTTTCCGAAGGTTTCATTCCGTTTGGACTCCATTTGATATTCCTTTTCTTCAAAACCCTAAAACAGGCAAAAAACAACAATTCTGGGTTGGGCCTCCGGTTAATAGGTCAGTCCCAAAAATAATATAAAAGTGGATAATAAAGCCCAATAATGTCTAAAACAATAGATAATATAGCATGGAGCAATCAAAAATTATAGATACGTTGGAGATGTATCAAGCATCCCTAAGCTTAATTCCTACTCGTCCTCGAGTAGGTAAATGATAAAAACAGAATTTTTGATGCGGAGTGCTACCTGGCATAATTTTAATGTATTTCTTCTTAATTGTGGTATGAATATTTAGATCAGAAAGATTCAAGACAAAAGTTCATATTGACATAAAATGATAATACTTAAAGCATACCAAATAAGCAATTATGCCTTCTCAAAATAACCTGGCCAAAGAAAGCTCATCCCTACAAAATCATATAGTTTAGTCATGTTTCATTTTCGTCACACAAGAATGCTATCATCATGCACAACCCCGATGATAAGCCAAGCAATTGTTTCATAGTTTAGTAATCTCAAACCTATAAACTTTCACGCAATATATGAGCGCGAGCCATGGACATAGCACTATGGGTGGAATAGAATATAATAGAGGGGGGTTATGTGGAGAAGACAAAAAGGATAAAGTCTCACATCAACGAGGCTAATCAATGGGCTATGGAGATGCCCACCGATTGATGTTAATGCAAGGAGTAGGGATTGCCATGCAACAGATGCACTAGAGCTATAAATGTATGAAAGCTCAACAAAAGAAACTAGTGGGTGTGCATCCAACTTGCTTGCTCACGAAGACCTAGGGCACTTGAGGAGGCCCATTGTTGGAATATACAAGCCAAGTTCTATAATGAAAAATTCCCACTAGTATATGAAAGTGATAACATGAGAGACTCTCTACTATGAAGATCATGGTGCTACTTTGAAGCACAAGTGTGGTAAAAGGATAGTAACATTGTCCCTTATCTCATTTTCTCTCAATTTTTTGGGCCTTCTTTTTTTATGGCCTTTCCCTTTTTTATTTATTCCTCACTTGGGACAATGCTCTAATAATGATGATCATCACACTTCTATTTATTTATAACTCAATGATTACAACTCGATACTAGAACAAAGATAACTCTATATGAATGCCTCCAGCGGTGTACCGGGATATCCAATGAACCAAGAGTGACATGTATGAAAAAATTATGAACGGTGGCTTTGCCACAAATACTATGTCAACTACATGATCATGCTAAGCAATATGACAATGATGAGTGTGTCATGATGAACGGAATGATGGAAAGTTGCATGGCAATATATCTCGGAATGGCTATGGAAATGCCATAATAGGTAGGTATGGTGGCTGTTTTGAGGAAGATATAAGGAGGTTTATGTGTGAAAGAGTGTATCATATCACGCGGTTTGGATGCACCGGCGAAGTTTGCGCCAACTCTCAATGTGAGAAAGGGCAATGCACGGTATCGAAGAGGCTACCAAGGATGGAAGGGTGAGAGTGCGTATAATCCATGGACTCAACATTAGTCATAAAGAACTCGGATACTTATTGCAAAAATCTACAAGTCATCAAAAACCTCGGCACTAAGCGCATGCTCCTAGGGGGATAGATTGGTAGGAAAAGACCATCGCTCATCCCCGACCGCCACTCATAAGGAAGACAATCAAATAACACCTCATGTTTCAAATTTGTTGCATACCGTTTACCATACGTGCATGCTACGAGACTTGCAAACTTCAACACAAGTATTTCTCAATTTCACAACTACTCAACTAGCATGACTTTGATATTATTACCTCAATATCTCAAAACAATCATCAAGCATCAAACTTTTCTTAGTATTCAACACACTCATACGAAAGTTTTATTACTAATCTTGCATACCAAGCATATTAGGATTTTAAGCAAATTACCATGCTAATAAGACTCTCAAAATAATCTAAGTGAAGCATGAGAGATCAATAGTTTCTATAAAACAAATCCACCATCGTGCTTTAAAAGATATAAGTGAAGCACTAGAGCCAAATTATAAAGCTCAAAAGATATAAGTGAAGCACATAGAGTATTCTATAAAATTCCAAATCATGTATGGCTCTCTTAAAAGGTCTGTACAGCAAGGATTATTGTGGTAGACTAACAAGCAAAGACTCAAACAATAAAAGACGCTCCAAGAAAAATAGATATCATGTGGTGAATAAAAATATAGCTCGAAGTAAAGTTACCGATAGAAGTAGACGAAAGAGGGGATGCCTTCCGGGCATCCCCAAGATTTGGATTTTAGGTGTCCTTACATTATCTTGGGGGTGCCATGGGCATCCCCAAGCTTAGGCCCTTGCCACACCTTGTTCCATAATCCATCAAATCTTTACCCAAAACTTGAAAACTTCACAACACAAAACTTAAAGTAGAAAACTCGTGAGCTCCGTTAGCGAAAGAAAACAAAAGACCACTTCAAGGTACTGTAATGAACTCATTCTTTATTTATATTTGTGTTATACCTACTGTATTACAACTTCTCTATGGATTATAAACTATTTTACTAGCCATAGATTCATCAAAATAAGCAAACAACACACGAAAAACAGAATCTGTCAAAAACGGAACAGTCTGTAGTAATCTGTACCTAGCGCAAGATCTGGAACCCCAAAAATTCTAAAATAAATTTCTGGACGTGAGGAATTTATCTATTAATCATCTTCAAAAAGAATTAACTAAATATAACTTTTCAAATAAAAATCACAGCAGTTCTCGTGAGTGCTAAAGTTTCTGTTTTTTACAGCAAGTTCAACAAGACTTTCCCCAAGTCTTCCCAATGGTTCTACTTGGAACAAACACTAATTAAACACAAAAAACACAACCAAAACAGAGGCTAGATAATTTATTTATTACTAAACAGGAGAAAAAATCAAGGAATAAAAAAAATTGGGTTGCCTCCCAACAAGCACTATCGTTTAACGCCCCTAGCTAGGCATAACAAGCAAGAATATATCTAGGTATTGCCATCTTTGGTAGGCAATCCATAAGTGGCTCTCATGATAGATTCATATGGTATTTTTTTCTAGGGAAGTGTTCCATGCCCTTTTTTAATGGAAATTGAAATCTAATATTCCCTTCCTTCATATCAATAATTGCACCCACCGTTCTAAGGAAAGGTCTACCAAGAATAATAGGGCAAGAAAGATTGCAATCTATATCAAGAACGATAAAATCTATGCGCACATAATTCCTATTTGCAACAATAAGAACATCATTAATTATTCCCATAGGTTTCTTAATAGTGGAATCCGCAATATGCAAGTTTAGAGAGAAATCATCAAAATCACGAAAATATAGTAAATCACACAAAGTTTAGGGAATAGTAGAGACACTAGCACCCAAATCACACAAAGCATAAAACTCATAATTTTTAATTTTAATTTTAATAGTTGGTTCCCACTCATCATAAAGTTTTCTAGGGATAGAAACTTCCAATTCAAGTTTTCCTCATAAGATTGCATCAAGGCATCAACGATATGTTTAGTAAACGCTTTATTTTGGCTATAAGCGTGAGGAGATTTTAGCATGGATTGCAACAAGGAAATACAATCAATCGAAGAGCAATTTTAATAGTTAAATTCCTTGAAATCCATAATAGTGGGTTTAGCAACATCTATGGTTTTAATTTCTTCAATCCCACTTTTATCAAATTTAGCATCAAGATCAACAAATTCCGAATTCTTAGAACACCTTCTAGGTAAAGGTGGATCATAATCAGTCCCATCATTATCAAGATTCATATTGCAAAACAAAGATTTAATAGGGGACACATCAATAACTTTTAGATCTCAATCATTATTTTCATAGGAACTAGAAGAACACGCTTTTATAAAGGCATCTTTCTTAGCACGCATCCTAGCGGTTCTTTCTTTGCACTCGTCAATGGAAATTCTCATGGCTTTGAGAGACTCATTGATATCATGCTTAGGTGGAATAGATCTATGTTTCAAAGAATCAACATCAAGAGCAATTCTATCAACGTTCCCAGCCAGATCATCAATCTTAAGCAATTTTTCTTCAATCATAGCATTAAAATTCTTTTGCGAAGAAATAAATTCTTTAATATTAGATTCAAAATCAGAGGGCATATTATTATAATTCCCATAAGAATTGTTGTAGGAATTACCATAATTATTAGAGGATTACTAGGATAAGACCTAGGATTGAAATTTCCTCTATATGCGTTGTTACCAAAATTGTTCCTACCAACAAAATTCACATCCGTAGATTCATTATTATTCTCAATCAAAGTAGACAAGGGAACATCATTAGGATCAGAAGAAACACTCTTATTAGCAAATAATTTCATAAGTTCATCCATCTTTCCACTCAAAACATAAATTTCTTCTATCGCATGCACCTTTTTAGTAGATCTTTCAGTATGCCATTGAGAATAATTAACCATAATATTATCTAGGAGTTTAGTAGCTTCTCCTAAAGTGATTTCCATAAAAGTGCCTCCCGCGGCCGAATCTAAAAGATTTCTAGAAGCAAAATTAAATCCACAAATTCAAACCATCAGTAGGGTAATTATGTATCATTAATTTCATTCTCTCCCAAGCTTGTGCAACATGTTCATGATCAATTTGTTTAAAATTCATAATATCGTTTCTAAGAGAGATGATCTTAGTCGGAGGAAAATACTTAGAGACAAAAGCATCTTTGCACTTGTTCCATGAATCAATACTATTTTTAGGCAAAGACGAAAACCAAGCTTTAGCACAATCTCTAAGCGAAAAAGGAAATAGCTTCAATTTAACAATATCATTATCCACATCTTTCTTCTTTTGCATGTCACACAAATCAACGAAGCTATTTAGATGGGTAGCGGCATCTTCACTAGGAAGGCCGGAGAATGGATCTTTCATGACAAGATTCAACAAAGCAGTATTAATTTCATAAGATTCAGCATCGGTAAGAGGAGCAATCGGAGTTCTAAGGAAATCATTATTATTGGTATTGGTGAAGTCACACAATTTAGTATTATCTTGAGCCATCGCGACAAACAAGCAAACTAAGACACGAGCAAACAAAAAGCAAACAGGCAAAAGAGGCAAATAGAGAGGGAGGAAGGAGAGAGAGAGGGTGAATCAAACGGAAAGGGTGAAGTGGGTAGAGGAAAACAAGAGGAAAATGGAAAATAATGTAATGCGGGAGATAGGGATTGTGATGGGTACTTGGTATGTTGACTTTTGCACAGACTCCCCGGCAACGTCTCCAGAAATTCTTCTTGCTACCTCTTGAGCACTGTGTTGGATTTCCCCGAAGAGGAAGGGATGATGCAGCAAAGTAGCATAAGTTTTTCTCTTAGTTTTTGAGAACCAAGGTATCAATCCAGTAGGAGGCTACGCTCAAGTCCCTCGTACCTACATAAAAACAATAGCTCAATGCAACCAACGCGCTTAGTGGTTGTCAATCCCTTCACGATCACTTACGAAAGTGAGATCTGATAGAGATGATAAATAATATTTTTGGTATTTTTGGTATAGAGATGCAAAGTAAACAAAGTAAAAGCAAAGTAAAAGCAAAGCAATAATAAAGTGATGGAGATTGATATGATCAGAAAGAGACCCGGGGGCCATAGATTTCACTAGTGGCTTCTCTCAAAAGCATAAGTATTCTATGGTGGGTGAACAAATTACTGTTGAGCAATTGACATAATTGAGCATAGTTATGAGAATATCTAGGTATGATCATGTATATAGGCATCACGTCTGAGACAAGTAGACCGAAACGATTCTGCATCTACTACTATTACTCCACTCATCGACCGCTATCCAGCATGCATCTCGAGTATTAAGTTAAAAATAGAGTAACGCCCTCAGCAAGATGACATGATGTAGAGGGATAGTTTCATGCAATATGATAAAAAACCCATCTTGTTATCCTTGATGGCAACGATACAATACGTGCCTTGCTGCCCCTTCTGTCATTGGGAAAGGAGACCGTAAGATCGAACCCAAAGCTAAGCACTTCTCCCATGGCAAGAACAACCAATCTAGTAGGCCAACCAAACTGATAATTCGAAGAGACTTGCAAAGATAACCAATCATACATAAAAGAATCCAGAGAAGATTCAAATATTATTCATGGATAGACTTGACCATAAACCCACAATTCATTGGTCGCAACAAACACACCGCAAAAAGAAGATTACATCGAATAGATCTCCATGAGAGAGGGGGAGAACATTGTATTGAGATCCAAAAAGAGAGAAGAAGCCATCTAGCTATTAGCTATGGACCCGTAGGTCTAAAGTAAACTACTCACACTTCATCGGATGGGCTTGGATGATGATGTAGAAGCCCTCCGTGATCGATGCCCCCTCCGGCGGAGCTCCGGAACAGGCCCCAAGATGGGATCTCGTGGATACAGAAAGTTGCGGCGGTGGAATTAGGTTTTTGGCTCCGTCCCTGATCATTTAGGGGTACGTGGATATATATAGGAGGAAGAAGTACGTCGGTGGAGCTTCGAGGGGCCCATGAGGCAGAGGGCGCGCCCTAGGGGGGGAGCCCTCCACCCTCGTGACCACCTCGTGGATTTCTTGACGGAGGGTCCAAGTCTCCTGGATCTTATCTGATGAGAAAATCACGTTTCCGAAGGTTTCATTCCATTGGGACTCCGTTTGATATTCCTTTTCTTTGAAACCCTAAAATAGGCAAAAAACAACAATTCTGGGTTGGGCCTCCGGTTAATAGGTTAGTCCCAAAAATAATATAAAAGTGGATAATAAAGCCCAATAATGTCTAAAACAGTAGATAATATAGCATGGAGCAATAAAAAATTATAGATACATTGGAGACGTATCAGACACCTTGTCGGAGGTCCTACAATCCCTCTTCTTTCCATTGCTTTCCTTGGCGGGAGCTGCTGCTGCCGCAACCTCTGCTACGACTGCATCCCGATACATCTTGTCCACACAGATAATTGCATCCTTCTCATCTGACGGGATAGTGAGGACTCCCAATGGCACATGCATTTTCAGGGTGTTGTAAGCATAGTGGGATGCTGCCATGAACTTGGCCAGGGCTGGTCGTCCAAGAATCCCATTGTACGGAAGGGGGAGATCAACCACATCAAACACAATCTTCTCAGTCCGATCATTCAGCTCTCCCCCAAACGTCACTGGCAACATAATCCCCCCCTTAGTATGCCTCCTGCCGGGATTAACCCCTTGAAACATGCCAGTGGCCTCTAGCTCCTCTTCTCCTATCTGAAGCTTGCTAATAACTGTGGGGGAAATCAGATTCAACCCGGCCCCGCCGTCCACTAGCATCTTTGTGACCTTGAGGTTTCGAAATGTTGGGGAGACCAACAATGGTAAACACCCTACCGTTGTGGTGCGATCAGGGTGATCCTCTTTGTAAAAAAAGATGGGTGTGCGGGACCATTTGAGCAGTTTCCGGGCCTCTAGCGCTGGTTCCACAGCATTGAACTCCCGTGCACATCGCTTGAGTTGGAGTTGAGAGGAGTGCAAAGATGCATCCCCATCAATACATAGGGCGTTAGTGGCCTTCTGAAATTCTTGCTCACTAGTTTCCTCCTCATTCCCTCCATCACTGGCATCATCACAAGTTTCCTTCCCTTGGCCCTTGGCGGGTTTTCCTTGGTTCCGAAAGGGTTTGCCAAGGCGGTTTGCTTCACTGCCTCGGCCCTTACCGCCAGCAACATTCTGACCTTTTTCCTTATCATGCTTCCATACTCTGCCCTTTGTTTCTTGACAAACTGCTCAACCTGATAACACTCCTGAAGATCGTGGCCTTTGGTCCGGTGGATCTTGTAGTATGGCCCATCACGTTTCCCAACTTTTTCCGTGGAAGCGGCTTCCCGGTAGGCAGTGCACGTGGCAGCTTCCTTGCCGGGGGCCTCAGCCTTGGCCATCTTGCCGGTACTAGGAGTGCCCGAACCTTCTACACTCATCACCGCCTTATCTCTTGGCTTCATACTGTGCTTCTTGCCCTTCCTCTGACTGGTTGTGTTGGGTTACGTAGTAATTTCAAAAAAATTCCTACGCACACGCAAGATCATGGTGATGCATAGCAACGAGAGGGGAGAGTGTGATCTACGCACCCTAGTAGATCGACAGCGGAAGCGCTAGCACAACGCGGTTGATGTAGTCGTACGTCTTCACGGCCCGACCGATCAAGCACCGAAACTATGGCACCTCCGAGTTCTAGCACACGTTCAGCTCGATGACGATCCCCGGACCCCGATCTAGCAAAGTGTCGGGGAAGAGTTCCGTCAGCATGATGGCGTAGTGACGATCTTGATGTACTACCGTCGCAGGGCTTCACCTAAGCACCACTACAATATTCTCAAGGATTATGGTGGAAGGGGGCACCGCACACGGCTAAGAATATGATCACGTGGATCAACTTGTGTGTCTAGGGGTGCCCCCTGCCCCAGTATATAAAGGAGCAGGGGGAGGTGTGGCCGGCCAGGAGGAGGGCGCGCCAGGAGGAGTCCTACTCCCACCGGGAGTAGGATTCCCCCTTTTCCTAGTTGGAATAGGATTCGGGAGGGGGAAAGAGGAGAGAGAGAAGGAAGGGGGGGGGCGCCGCCCCCTTCTCCTTGTCCTATTCGGATTAGGGGGGGAGGGGCGCGTGGCCCAGCCCTGGCCACCTCTCCTCTCTTCCACTAAAGCCCACTAAGGCCCATATACCTCTCGGGGGGTTCCGGTAACCTCCCGGTACTCCGGTAAAATCCCGATTTCACTCGGAACACTTCTGATATCCAAATATAGGCTTCCAATATATCAATCTTTATGTCTTGGCCATTTCGAGACTCCTCGTCATGTCCGTGATCACATCCGGGACTCCGAACAAACTTCAGTACATCAAAATGCATAAACTCATAATATAACTGTCATCAAAACCTTAAGCGTGCGGACCCTACGGGTTTGAGAACAATGTAGACATGACCGAGACACATCTCTGATCAATAACCAATAGCGGAACCTGGATGCTCATATTGGCTCCCACATATTCTACAAAGATTTTTATCGGTCAGACCGCATAACAACATACGTTGTTCCCTTTGTCATCGGTATGTTACTTGCCCGAGATTCGATCGTCGGTATCTCAATACCTAGTTCAATCTCGTTACCGGCAAGTCTCTTTACTCATTTCGTAATACATCATCTTGCAACTAACTCATTAGTTGTAATGCTTGCAAGGCTTATGTGATGTGCATTACCGAGAGGGCCCAGAGATACCTCTTTGACAATCGGAGTGACAAATCCTAATCTCAAAATACGCCAACCCACCATGTACCTTTGGAGACACCTGTAGAGGTCCTTTATAATCACCCAGTTACGTTGTGACATTTGGTAGCACACAAAGTGTTCCTCCGGCAAACGGGGGTTGCATACTCTCATAGTCATAGGAACATGTATAAGTCATGAAGAAAGCAATAGCAACATACTAAACGATCGGGTGCTAAGCTAATGGAATGGGTCATGTCAATCATATCATTCTCCTAATGATGTGATCCCATTAATCAAATGACAACACATTCTATGGTTAGGAAACATAACCATTTTCGATTAACGAGCTAGTCAAGTAGAGGCATACTAGTGACGTTTGGTTTGTCTATGTATTCACACAAGTATTATGTTTCTGGATAATCCAATTCTAGCATGAATAATAAACATTTATCATGATACAAGGAAATAAAATAATAACATTATTATTGCCTCTAGGGCATATTTCCTTCAGTCTCCCACTTGCACTAGAGTCAATAATCTAGATTACACCATGGAGCTTTGGTGCTGATCATGTTTTGCTCGTGGAAGAGGCTTAGTCAACGGGTCTGCTATATTCAGATCCGTGTGTTTCTTGCAAATCTCTATGTCTCCCACCTGGACTAGATCCCGGATGGAATTGAAGCGTCTCTTGATGTGCTTGGTTCTCTTGTGAAATCTGGATTCCTTTGCCAAGGCAATTGCACCAGTATTGTCACAAAAGATTTTCATTGGACCCGATGCACTAGGTATGACACCTAGATCGGATATGAACTCCTTCATCCAGACTCCTTCGTTTGCTGCTTCCGAAGCAGCTATGTACTCCGCTTCACATGTAGATCCCGCCACAACGCTTTGTCTAGAACTGCACCAACTGACAGCTCCACCGTTTAATGTAAACACGTATCCGGTTTGCGATTTAGAATCGTCCGGATCAGTGTCAAAGCTTGCATCAACGTAACCATTTACGATGAGCTCTTTGTCACCTCCATATATGAGAAACATATCCTTAGTCCTTTTCAGGTATTTCAGGATGTTCTTGACCGCTGTCCAGTGATCCACTCCTGGATTACTTTGGTACCTCCCTGCTAGACTTATAGCAAGACACACATCAGGTCTGGTACACATCATTGCATACATGATACAGCCTATGGCTGAAGCATAGGGAACATCTTTCATTTTCTCTCTATCTTCTGCATTGGTCGGGGATTGAGTCTTACTCAATTTCACACCTTGTAACACAGGCAAGAATCCTTTCTTTGCTTGATCCATTTTGAACTTCTTCAAAACTTTGTCAAGGTATGTGCTTTGTGAAAGTCCAATTAAGCATCTTGATCTATCTCTATAGATCTTAGTGCCTAATATGTAAGTAGCTTCACCGAGGTCTTTCATTGAAAAACTCTTATTCAAGTATCCTTTTATGCTATCCAGAAATTCTATATCATTTCCGATTAGTAATATGTCATCTACATATAATATCAGAAATGCTACAGAGCTCCCACTCACTTTCTTGTAAATACAGGCTTCTCCAAAAGTCTGTACAAAACCAAATGCTTTGATCACACTATCAAAGCGTTTATTCCAACTCCGAGAGGCTTGCACCAGTCCATAAATGTATTGCTGAAGCTTGCACACTTTGTTAGCTCCCTTTGGATCGACAAAACCTTCCGGCTGCATCATATACAACTCTTCTTGCAGAAATCCATTCAGGAATGCAGTTTTGACATCCATTTGCCAAATTTCATAATCATAAAATGTGGCAATTGCTAACATGATTCGGACAGACTTAAGCATCGCTACGGGTGAGAAGGTCTCATCGTAGTCAATCCCTTGAACTTGCCGAAAGACTTTTGCGACAAGTCGAGCTTTGTAGACAGTAATATTACCGTCAGCGTCAGTCTTCTTCTTGAAGATCCATTTATTCTCAATTGCTTGCCGATCATTGGGCAAGTCAACCAAAGTCCATACATTGTTCTCATACATGGATCCCATCTCAGATTTCATGGCTTCAAGCCATTTTGCGGAATCTGGGCTCACCATCGCTTCTTCATAGTTCATAGGTTCATCATGATCTAGTAGCATGACTTCCAGAACAGGATTACCGTACCACTCTAGCGCGGATCTTACTCTGGTTGATCTACGAGGTTCAGTAGTATCTTGCTCTGAAGCTTCATGATCATTATCATTAGCTTCCTCACTAATTGGTGTAGGTGTCACAGAAACTGGTTTCTGTGATGTACTACTTTCCAATAAGGGAGCAGGTACAGTTACCTCGTCAAGTTCTACTTTCCTCCCACTCACTTCTTTCGAGAGAAACTCCTAATCTAGAAAGTTTCCGAATTAAGCAACAAAAGTCTTGCCTTCGGATCTGTAATAGAAGGTGTATCCAATAGTTTCCTTGGGATATCCTATGAAGACACATTTCTCTGATTTGGGTTCGAGCTTATCAGGTTGAAGTTTTTTCACATAAGCATCGCAGCCCCAAACTTTCAGAAATGACAACTTTGGTTTCTTGCCAAACCACAGTTCATATGGCATCGTCTCAACGGATTTTGATGGTGCCCTATTTAACGTGAATGCGACCGTCTCTAGAGCATATCCCCAAACCGATAGCGGTAAATCAGTAAGAGACATCATAGATCGCACCATATCTAGTAAAGTACGATTATGACGTTCGGACACACCATTACACTGTGGTGTTCCGGGTGGCGTGAGTTGTGAAACTATTCCACATTGTTTTAAATGTACACCAAACTCGTAACTCAAATATTCTCCTCCACGATCAGATCGTAGGAATTTTATTTTCTTGTTACGATGATTTTCAACTTCACTCTGAAATTCTTTGAACTTTTCAAATGTTTCAGACTTATGTTTCATTAAGTAGATATACCCATATCTGCTTAAGTCATCTGTGAAGGTGAGAAAATAACGGTATCCGCCACGAGCCTCAACATTCATCGGACCACATACATCTGTATGTATGATTTCCAATAAATCTGTTGCTCTCTCCATAGTACCGGAGAACGGTGTTTTTGTCATCCTACCCATAAGGCACAGTTCGCAAGTACCAAGTGATTCATAATCAAGTGGTTCCAAAAGCCCATCAGTATAGAGTTTCTTCATGCGCTTTATACCGATATGACCCAAACTGCAGTGCCACATATAAGTTGCACTATCATTATCAACTCTCCATCTTTTGGTTTCAACACTATGAATATGTGTGTCACTACTATCGAGATTT
Organism: Triticum dicoccoides; assembly: GCF_002162155.2. Lineage (NCBI taxonomy): Eukaryota > Viridiplantae > Streptophyta > Magnoliopsida > Poales > Poaceae > Triticum > Triticum dicoccoides. The sequence continues at coordinate 202,702,655 of NC_041388.1, read as the reverse complement.
AATAAGAATAAACCACTCTTTAAGGGTGCATGACCATAAAAGATATTACTCATGTAAATAGAACAACCATTATTCTCTGATTTAAATGAATAACCATCTCGCATCAAACAAGATCCAGATATAATGTTCATGCTTAACGCTGGCACCAAATAACAATTATTTAGATCTAATACTAATCCCGAAGGTAGATGTAGAGGTAGCGTGCCGACTGCGATCGCATCGACTTTGGAACCATTTCCCACGCGCATCGTCACCTCGTCCTTAGCCAATCTTCACTTAATCCGTAGTCCCTGTTTCGAGTTGCAAATATTAGCAACAGAACCAGTATCAAATACCCAGGTGCTACTACGAGCATTAGTAAGGTACACATCAATAACATGTATATCACATATACCTTTGTTCACCTTGCCATCCTTCTTATCCGCCAAATACTTGGGGCAGTTCCGCTTCTAGTGACCAGTCTGCTTGCAGTAGAAGCACTCAGTTTCAGGCTTAGGTCCAGGTTTGGATTTCTTCTCTTGAGTAGCAACTTGCTTGCTGTTCTTTTTGAAGTTCCCCTTCTTCTTCCCTTTGCCCTTTTTCTTGAAACTAGTGGTCTTGTTGACCATCAACACTTGATGCTCCTTCTTGATTTCTACCTCCGCAGCTTTCAGCATTGCGAAGAGCTCGGGAATAGTCTTATTCATCCCTTGCATATTATAGTTCATCACGAAGCTTTTGTAGCTTGGTGGCAGTGATTGGAGAATTCTGTCAATGACACAATCATCTGGAAGATTAACTCCCAATTGAATCAAGTGATTATTATACCCAGACATTTTGAGTATATGCTCACTGACAGAACTGTTCTCCTCCATCTTGCAGCTATAGAACTTATTGGAGACTTCATATCTCTCAATCCGGGCATTTGCTTGAAATATCAACTTCAACTCCTGGAACATCTCATATGCTCCATGATGTTCAAAACGTCGTTGAAGTCCCGATTCTAAGCCGTAAAGCATGGCACATTGAACTATCGAGTAGTCATCAGCTTTGCTCTGCCAGATGTTCATAACATCTGGTGTTGCTCCAGCAGCAGGCCTGGCACCTAGCGGTGCTTTCAGGACGTAATTCTTCTGTGCAGCAATGAGGATAATCCTCAAGTTACGGACCCAGTCCGTGTAATTGCTACCATGATCTTTCAACTTTGCTTTCTCAAGGAACGCATTAAAATTCAACGGAACAACAGCATGGGCCATCTGTCTACAATCAAACATATACAAGCAAGATACTATCAGGTACTAAGTTTCATGATAAATTTAGGTTCAATTAATCATATTACTTAAAGAACTCCCACTTAGATAGACATCCCTCTAATCCTCTAAGTGATTACGTGATCCAAATCAACTAAACCATGTTCGATCATCACGTGAGATGGAGTAGTTTCATTGGTGAACATCACTATGTTGATCATATCTACTATATGATTCACGCTCGACCTTTCGGTCTCCGTGTTCCGAGGCCATATCTGTATATGATTGGCTCGTCAAGTATAACCTGAGTATTCCGTGTGTGCAACTGTTTTGCACCCGTTGTATTTGAACATAGAGCCTATCACACCCGATCATCACGTGGTGTCTCAGCATGAAGAACTTTCGCAACGGTGCATACTCAGGGAGAACACTTCTTGATAATTAGTGAGAGATCATCTTATAATGCTACCGTCAATCAAAGCAAGATAAGATGCATAAAAGATAAACATCACATGCAATGAATATAAGTGATATGATATGGCCATCATCATCTTGTGCTTGTGATCTCCATCTTCGAAGCACCGTCGTGACCACCATCGTCACCGGAGCGACACCTTGATCTCCATCGTAGCATCATTGTCGTCTCGCCAATCTTATGCTTCCACGACTATCGCTACCGCTTAGTGATAAAGTAAAGCATTACAGCGCGATTGCATTGCATACAATAAAGCGACAACCATATGGCTCCTGCCAGTTGTCGATAACTCGGTTACAAAACATGATCATCTCATACAATAAAGTTTAGCATCATGTCTGGACCATATCATATCACAACATGCCCTGCAACAACAAGTTAGACGTCCTCTACTTTGTTGTTGCAAGTTTTACGTGGCTGCTATGGGCTTAAGCAAGAACCAATGTAACTTACGCATCAAAACCACAATGATAGTTTGTCAAGTTGGTGCTGTTTTAACCTTCGCAAGGACCGGGCGTAGTCACACTCGGTTCAACTAAAGTTGGAGAAACTATCACCCGCTAGCCACCTTTGTGCAAAGCACGTCGGGAGAACCGGTCTCGCGTAAGCGTACGTGTAATGTCGGTCCGGGCCGCTTCGTCTAACAATACCGCCGAACCAAAGTATGACATGCTGGTAAGCAGTATGACTTATATCGCCTACCACTCACTTGTGTTCTACTCGTGCATATAACATCAACACATAAAACCTAGGCTCGGATGCCACTGTTGGGGAACGTAGTAATTTCAAAAAATTTCCTACGCACACGCAAGATCATGGTGATGCATAGGAACGAGAGGGGAGAGTGTGATCTACGTACCCTTGTAGATCGATAGCAGAAGCGTTAGCACAACGCGGTTGATGTAGTCGTACGTCTTCACGGCCCGACCGATCAAGCACCGAAACTACGGCACCTCCGAGTTCTAGCACACGTTCAGCTCGATGACGATCCCCGGACTCCGATCCAGCAAAGTGTCGGGGAAGAGTGCCGTCAGCATGACGGCATGGTGACGATCTTGATGTACTACCGTCGCAGGGCTTCGCCTAAGCACCGCTACAATATTATCGAGGAATATGGTGGAAGGGGGCACCGCACATGGCTAAGAATATGATCACGTGGATCAACTTGTGTGTCCAGGGGTGCCCCCTGCCCCCGTATATAAAGGAGCAGGGGGAGGTGCGGCCGGCCAGGAGGAGGGCGTGCCTGGAGGAGTCCTACTCCCATCGGGAGTAGTATTCCCCCCTTTTCCTAGTTGGAATAGGATTCGGGAGGGGGAAAGAGGAGAGAGAGAAGGAAGGGGGGGGGCCGCCCCCTTCTCCTTGTCCTATTTGGATTAGGGGGGGGGAGGGGCGCGCGGCCCAGCCCTGGCCACCTCTCCTCTCTTCCACTAAAGCCCACTAAGGCCCATATACCTCCCGGGGGGTTCCGGTAACCTCCTGGTACTCCGGTAAAATCCCGATTTCACTCGGAACACTTCCGATATCCAAATATAGGCTTCCAATATATCAATCTTTATGTCTCGACCATTTCGAGACTCCTCGTCATGTCCGGGATCACATCCGGGACTCCGAACAAACTTCGGTACATCAAAATTCATAAACTCATAATATAACTGTCATCAAAACCTTAAGCGTGCGGACCCTACGGGTTCGAGAACAATGTAGACATGACCGAGACACGTCTCCGATCAATAACCAATAGCGGAACCTGGATGCTCATATTGGCTCCCACATATTCTACGAAGATCTTTATCAGTCAGACCGCATAACAACATACGTTGTTCCCTTTGTCATCGGTATGTTACTTGCCCGAGATTCGATCGTCGGTATCTCAATACCTATTTCAATCTCGTTACCGGCAAGTCTCTTTACTCGTTTCGTAATACATCATCTTGCAACTAACTCGTTAGTTGTAATGCTTGCAAGGCTTATGTGATGTGCATTACCGAGAGGGCCCAGAGATACCTCTCCGACAATCGGAGTGACAAATCCTAATCTCGAAATACGCCAACCCAACATGTACCTTTGGAGACACCTGTAGAGCTCCTTTATAATCACCCAGTTACGTTGTGACGTTTGGTAGCAGACAAAGTGTTCCTCCGGCAAACGGGAGTTTCATAATCTCATAGTCATAGGAACATGTATAAGTCATGAAGAAAGCAATAGCAACATACTAAACGATCGGGTGCTAAGCTAATGGAATGGGTCATGTCAATCATATCATTCTCCTAATGATGTGATCCCATTAATCAAATGACAACACATGTCTATGGTTAGGAAACATAACCATCTTCGATTAACGAACTAGTCAAGTAGACGCATACTAGTGACGTTTGGTTTGTCTATGTATTCACACAAGTATTATGTTTCCGGATAATACAATTCTAGCATGAATAATAAACATTTATCATGATACAAGGAAATAAAATAATAACATTATTATTGCCTCTAGGGCATATTTCCTTCAGGTTGATTCATCCTCATCCTCTGAATCAACATGAATGCAATCTTCCTCTCCGGGCAACTTCCTCCCTGCTTCCATCCGGGCACATTTATCCACCAGTGTATATTGTTCTTTCACAGTCTTGGGCAACCCCATGTTCCTTTTGGAATGAATGCGGCAGTTGCGCACATTGGACTGGAAAGCTGCTATAATGGCTGCCGGATGGATATTTGGAATATTTATATGATCTATATTGAGTCTCTACAAATACTTACAGAGGGTTTCTCCTTCCTTCTACTGGAGAAGCTGCAGGTCGTTGGGTCTGCCGGGCTCTTGGGGGCCGTCGGTGAAGGCACCGATGAACTTGTGGCATAGGTCTGCCCGTGAAGAAGTGGAGTTCTCCGGTAGGTGCATCAGCAAAGTCCTCACATTGGACATGAGGGCCAAAGCGAAGTAGTTGGCGAACACCTTCTCATCTCTTCCCCTGACAGCCTGAACATCGATGGTCTAGATGCTCAGGAACTCTGTCGGGTCCAGCCTCTCATCATACTTCTCAGGTATCTCTGGCTTGAACGTGCGAATGGACGGCCAACAGACTTGCCGCAGCTCACGTGTAAAGGTAGGGCAGCCGACCTCGAAAGGTAGGCACCCGCCAACACCGAGCGCAGATTCGTCGAAGTTGAGGGCGTCGCACCCGTCGGTCTGGCGGGGGTAGTTGCGGCGCCGTTCGGCGACGACCCGCGCTTCTCCCTCCTGCCTGTCTTCCGGGGTTCAACGTTGGCCTGGACGTGATCGAGGGTCAAAAGAGGCCATCGAGATGTAGTCGGGGTCTTGATTCTGTTGTGTCCTCACTAGCTGCCGTGGTGTGGACAGAACCGTGGGGACGGCCCCTTCGTACGGCTAACGGCGCGAGCGATGGCTGTTGCTTGGGGAGGTTCCAATGGGTAAGATCATTGCGAGCCCCCAACTTCGGTGAAACCGAGAAGGCTTTGGATGGTGGCACGCCACTTGTCCATCTGCTCGGCTGCTGGCAGGAACCTCAGCAATAGCTGAGCTCGCGCCACGGCTTCCATGGTCGTGCTTGGCATGGATGTCGATAACGTCGACCACACTGTTGCCTAGCTCCGGATGGTGCTAGTGGCGGCGGCGACGGTGGCGGCACCGTGCCCACACTGCTGTGGGACGACCACAGGGGCAGCGGGGTCACGTGGCGGTGGTGCTTGAAGATCAGCAGCTCCGTTGAGCACAGCGGCTTGGTTGGCTTGTCCGGGAGGTGGCGCATGCACCGTGGTCGCTCCCGGGATGGGGCGACCTGATAGAGGCAAAGGTGTCCTGATGTTTCGATGAGATAGATAACGTTTTCTGTGGGAGTCGACTTTGACGATCCGACTACGAACGTGCGAAGATGTCGTGCCTTAGTAATCGCTAAACCAACTTCCGAGGGTTATTGACCACGCCGGAGCACGATCAACCTGACCATGAGGGTCTATTTCCTGCGAGCAAACAAAGAACAAGCAAAAACTGAGATTGCAATCTAGATATTGAGAATAAAAGAGGAAAGCTTTATTAATGAAGGTGGGGTTTTGTAACGTCTTGGTCTGGTCATTGGACACAAACGAAGTACACGAAGTTGCAGCTATGGCGAACTTTTAATCTAAACAAAACCCAAATTCTAAACGATGCCCTAAGGGATGTATATATGGAGAAGAGAGGGGGGGGGGTAATTTCGTGGCCCTTGGAGGAGGTGTCCGAAACCAACCCTAACTATTGTTTCCCCACACATACGGACTATAAAAACTACCTATAATCAATATTTCGAAATTACATGGGCCTGGCCCACAAATAAGGTGACGCAACACCTAGAATAGCCTCTGGACGAAATTTATGAAGTGGCATCTTGTATATTTCGTCCAAGGCTTCATGCACTCATTATGGTGGCTTCAAAGTCCTGGAATCATCACTCGTAACTCAATTCTTGTTCCCCTTGCGCATGCCATCATCTCCATGCTTGAACTTTCTCCAAGGTTCGTCTTTCTTGTCCAAGCTAGGCCCTTCATTTGTAAGGAAAACAAATGTGTCCAATTCAGGCAGCATAATATTCTCATGAACATTAGAATCGTTACAAAGAAACAAAAGTACCTGACAATTCAAGTGGCGTGCACGAGCTCTAGTAATTGGTCCAGTATGTATAGCAGCAGGGATGTGAGTGTAACAATGGTATTGATGTCCTCATCATCCTCCCTTCTTGAAATGAAGTCGTCCTTGACGAAAGCTCATCTTTTTCACCCATATAAGGCTTCAAATCTGTAATGTTAAAAGTGGGACTAACCCCAAAATCTGCAGGCAGCTCAAGTTTATATTCATTATCATTTATTTTCTCTAACACCTTAAAAGGACCATCAGCACGTGGTATTAGCTTTGATTTGCGCAAATTAGGAAATCTATCCTTACGCAAATGTAACCAAACAAGATCTCCAGGTGCAAACACAACATGTTTTCTACCCTTATCTCCATCTAGTTTATATTTAGCATTCATACGCTCAATGTTTTCCTTAGTTAAATCATGCATTTTTAAAATCAATTCAGCATGTTCCTTAGCATCAAAATTAACCTTCTCCGAAGATGGAAGAGGCAACAAATCAATAGGTGCACGAGGTAGGAAACCATACACAATTTCAAAAGGGCACATCTTAGTAGTAGAATGCAATGAACGATTATAAGAAAATTCAATATGAGGCAAGCATTCTTCCCACATTTTCTTATTATTCTTGAAAACAGCCCTAAGCATAGTAGACAATGTTCTATTGACTACTTCAGTTTGTCCATCAGTTTCGGGGTGGCAAGTAGTACTAAAAAGCAGTTTAGTCCCCAACTTAGCACATAAACATCACCAAAAGTGGCTAAGAAATTTAGTGTCACGATCTGAAACAATACTATTTGGCACACCATGTAAGCGAATAATTTCCTGAAAGAACAAATCAGCAACATTAACAACATCATCGCTTTTATGACATGGTATAAAGTGTGCCATTTTCGAGAACCTATCCGCGACAACAAATATGCTATCCCTCCCCTTCTTTGTTCGAGGTATACCTAAAACAAAGTCCATAGATATATCCTCCCAAGGAATACTAGGTACAGGAAAAGGCATATATAAACCATGAGGATTGAGTCATGACTTAGCTTTTTGACATGTAGTGCAGCGAGCAACAAAACGCTCAACATCCCGTCTCATCTTTGGCCAAAAGAAATGTGTAGCAAGTATGTCCTCCGTCTTCTTCATGCCAAAGTGTCCCATTAGTCCTCCTCCATGCGCCTCCTGCAACAACAAAAGACGAATGGAGCTAGCTGGAATGCATAGCTTGTTAGCACGGAACACAAATCCATCATTAACGGCGAGCTTCTTTACAATTCTGCATTACATCTTTAAAATCAGCAGCATGCACATATTGATCTTTGATGGTCTCCAAACCAAATATTTTGAAGTCAAGTTGTGAAAGCATAATATAGCAATGAGACAATGCATCAGCAATAAAATTTTCTTTACCCTTCTTGTGCTTAATAACATAAAGGAAAGTCTCAATGAATTCAACCCATTTAGCATGTCTACGATTCAATTTAGCTTGACTTTTAATATGTTTCAAAGATTCATGATCAGAATCTATAAAAAATTCTTTGGGCCATAAATAATGTTGACATGTCTCTAAAGTCTGAACAAGAGCATATAATTCTTTCTCATAAGTAGAATAATTCAGACTAGGCCCACTCAACTTTTCATAAAAGTATGCAATAGGTTTGCCATCTTGTAATAACACACCTCCTAATCCAATTCCACTAGCATCACATTCAAGCTCAAAAGTCTTATTAAAATCAGGAAGTTGGAGTAAAGGAGCATGTGTCAACTTATCTTTCAATACCGTGAAGGCTTCTTCCTGTGCGGTACCCCAAACAAAAGGCACATCCTTCTTTGTAAGCTCATTGAGAGGTGCAACAATGGTGCTCAAATCTCTCACAAAACGCCTATAGAATCTAGTGAGGCCAAGAAAACTCCTCACTTGTGTAACCGTTTTGGGCTACGGCCAGCTCTCAATAGCTTCAATCCTGGCTTTATCAACTTCAATTCCCTGTGGAGTAACAACATAGCCATGAAAAGATACTCGGTCGGTGCAGAAGGTGCACTTCCCAAGGTTACCAAACAAACATGCATCACGTAGAGCAATAAAACCAGCACGTAAATGTTCCAAATGTTCCTCCAAAGATCTTCTATAAATCAGTATATCATCAAAATAGACTACCACAAATCGTCCAATGAAAGCACGTAAAACTTCGTTCATTAGTCTCATGAAAGTACTGTAACATCCCAAAATTCTAAATTTTGGAATGGTAAAATAAATAGATTGATTGATTTATTGTTTGATTGTTGTGTGATTGATTGAGTGAAATTTGAAACTTTTTGAAAGTTAAATGAGAGGGAATAAAAGGACTTTCCCAAACTTTCACTTTTTTCTTTTTGATCCCAATGAATTCAAATTCTTTTCATCACAAAACCCTGGAGAGAAGATGACATGACTTCTTCCATTTATTTAAATGACAAGGGGTGTTGAAAATATTTGAATTTCATTTGAGAATACTTCCAATTCTGAAACTTTATGCAACTCAATGATTTTCACGAGAGGAGATAAAATGACTTCTTCAAATTATATGAAATATGAGTTGGGAGTTTCAAAGGATCAAATTCAAAGTTCTTTTGGAATTATTTTTCAATTTGGAGTTTTTTGGATTTTATTCAAATCATTTTTCTCCAAAAATAAAATACATGGAAAATAGGGTAACATGATTCCCTACAACAGAAAATTGGAGAGAAATAAATTTGATTTCATTTTGGTATTTTTAAAATGATTTTTGTTGGATCTTATTAGAGTAGGAGCACCATTAGAATTATTAGAATTTGTGTGTATTTTATTTAATGCCAGAAAAATGTTCATGTCGTAGAAAACCTTTTTCTGAAAATCTTGATATATAATATGCCTATATAAAATTTTTATTTTATTTTGTTATTCGGTTTTCCTTCTGTTTCTATTTAAAAAAATTGTATGTGCGGCCCATATTTATTTATCGCCGACATGCGCAGTATAGTAGCTTCTGGCGCCCCATTGTTTTTCTCTTAAATAGGCCAGGCCCAGTCAACCTTTTCTTTTTTTTCTCTTAGGCCGAATTTTGTAAAAAAAAAAAGACTGCACCGCAGTGTGCGCGCGGCCGGCCGAAGGCCTTTAGGCCCATCCGCCTCTTTTCTTCTCTATTTCGTATATTTTCGTCTATGTTTAGTCTTACATTGCCTAGCCTTTGACTCCTAAGCCTCTTTTCCACCAATAAATATAGACCCATAGAGCCTCCAAAAATCATCCGATTCGGGTTAAATCAATATTTTGGTTTGACTAGATTCATTTAAGAAAAATATATTTCTCGTCTCCGACGCGACTTTTGGAAATTGTCTCCTTTCTCCAAAGGTGTCTTTTCTCTCCCTTATAAAGGTATCTTTCTTTGTTTTTTTTCTTCTTATACCTCCGTAGTTTATTATTTTTAGACTAATATGATAAAATAATTAGAATATCAACTAGTCTACGTATTTATACATTAGACCCTAGCCCGTAGCTATTTTTTCTTCCGTAAAACAGCTTGACCCTGATTTTTCAAATAGCCATAACTTTTTACTCGTTTGTCCAAATCCAACGAAACAAACGCCCACTTCTTCGTTATGATCTCCTCTATCCAGTAATCCAACTCAAACATGTTTTTGAAAAGTTTAAAATTTAAATTAGATCAGATTTGAATTCAAACTTCGTTTGATCAATAACTTGAGTTTCGTAGCTCCGTTTGAGTTGATTCTTTTTGCAAATCGAAACTCTTGACCTAAACTTTCTGATAAGGCCAAATTCATATAATTTTGGTACCTATTACCTGTTGTAGTATCAAACCTTTGGGAGTTACTTCTACGTTTTCCTATTATGCCATGCTATGCTAGTAGACGTGGATTGGGTGAGTGATATCCATGACAGATGTGAGTTTGTTAATTAATGGTTTATCTAAGGTGGCAACTTAAACACACATCTGGGTGGATTGAGGTACCTGGTTATTCCAGGATTGCCTGTCTAGGCACCTGGGTAGCCAGGATTGCCTGTTTTTTTATGGAATGCCACCTAGGCTCAAAGGGATCATGAGATTTTTCATACTAGAAACTTCCGTGTGAAGCCACAAGCTATTATGGGCTCTAGCATAGTTGATTAAGTCGTGTGAACTCTTACAGGGTAGGCTAGCAGATATAGGGGAAAGTAGGTGTAACGGTCTATCCATCGTAAGGTGCTAGCGCTTCTGAAAGACTATGTCTCTATCATCCGTTTCACCATGTAGTGCGAGAAATCGAACAGAGGCGATCGAGTCTTGTGGGGAAAAGTGCGCAACCTCTGCAGAGTGTATAAACTAATCATGATTAGTCGTGTCCCCGGTTATGGACGTCTTGAGTATCTAGTTCTTGGATTATCCTGTTGATCTCATCACGTTACTTAAATAATTGGTTGGGTTTTAATGATGTTACTTAATTGGGATTGAGAATGCTGTCAACCATTCTCAATGTTCAAAAACCACCATGATAGTTAATTAAAATGTATTCTTTTGCAGTAGGGAAAAATTGGCTTTTTGCAAAAACATATAACCATAGAGCTTTTCCACCAACCATATATGCATATAGTGATAGCCATTGTTCATCATTCTCTATGGTGTCAATTTGCCAGTACATTCAATGTACTGACCCTTTGTGGCTGCAATGTCTCATGTTGCAGGATTTCTTACGACGAGTAAGTGATACGTTAGGGTTACGATTTCTACACTCAACTTTGCCGTTGGTGTTGATGGGAATCCACAACTTGTTACTTCCGCTATTTTGGATTGAGGTAATAGTATCTTACGTTACTTATACATGTGATTTACCTCTGTTATAAATCCTCGAGTACTGTGTGTGTCAGCATACCGTTCCAGGGATAACACTTAAGCACAGAGACTTGATCCATTTGGGTCGGGTCGCTACAAGATGGTATCAGAGCACATGTTGACTGTAGGACGTGGCCCTAGAAACTGGCAAGCCCATAGCAAAGATTTTTTCTCTACAACTTTCCCTTTCAAAAATATCTTTTACCTCTCTTCTCTTCTGAGCTTATTCAAAAATTCCATTTTAGTGAGACTATACCCTTTTTCCCTTTGGATCACTCATTATTGGACAACTAAGACCGCTTCGAAATGAAGAGGATTTTTGCTATGCATCTGAATAATGGAAACTACAACGGTTGAAGATCGAAGACAAGTAGAATTTGAAGGATCTAAAGAATTCCCAGATTTGTATGACCTAGGAAGGCTACCCTTATGGAACTTGGCAGACTATGGAAGTTGTCAATACCCGAGATCAAGGTGTATCGGAGAAAGACCGAAACATGGAGCATTAGAACTCGAAGTTTTGTCAAGGAAAAACCCTAAGGCAGGAGATATCAACTATGGAGAGATAGCTCATGGAAATGACAAGAGCAGAAACACAACTATCCATGAAGTTATCTCCCACTTATGCTATTGTCACCGTGCTGAGTTAAGCATGTATTGTAACACCCCGGATGTAACTTTCCCAATTTGTACTCCAACTCTTGTCGTTTCCGGCGTTAAGTTATATTTATTTCCTCGGGTTCAGGTTTTGTCTCCGTGTGTTGTTGTCGTTGTCATGCATCTCATATCATGTCATCATGTGCATTGCATTTGCATACGTGTTCGTCTCTTGCATTCGAGCATTTTTCCCGTTGTCCGTTTTGCATTCCGGCGCTTCGTTCTCCTCCGGTGGCCATTTCTAGCTTTCTTTTGTGTGTGGGGATTAAACATTTCCGAATTGGACCGAGACTTGCCAAGCGGCCTTGGTTTACTACCGGTAGACCACCTGTCAAGTTTCGTATCATTTGGACTTGGTTTGATACTCCAACGGTTAACCGAGGGACCAAAAAGGCCTCGTGTGTGTTGCAGCCCAACACCCCTCCAATTTGGCCCAAAACCCACCAAACTCCGCTCCATCATCTAGAGCGTTCGATCATGATCGCGCGGCCGAAAACCGCACCTCTTTTGTACTCTCCTAGCTCCCTCTATGCCTATTTAAACATCCCCCAATTTTCGGATCTCCTCCTACCTCCTACCCCCGCGCGCCGCCGCCGCCACCGCGCCGCGCCGCCGCGCTCCGGCCGCCGCCCCGTCCATCTCCAACTCTGGCCACCTCGACCTCTCCGGCGGTCCCGAGCACTGTTCCGGTGAAGATCCGGCCGTCCTCGTAATCCGTGCAAACCGTCGATCTCGGAGGCGTTTTTTCTCTAAGTCCCGGAAATTCTGATCCAAGTGCTCATGTTCGTAGCTCCGTAACTTTGCATCCGTAGCTCCGATTCAAGAATATAGCATATCAAAATGTTCATCTCAGAGAGTACATCATTTCATTCCATTGCATCATTTTCATTTGAGCTCATCTTGATGCCTAAAATACTGTTAGAAGAGGGCTACTTGAGTTAATTGCCAGATCTGTTACTCCATTTAGCACTTTTGTCATTTTTGCCATGATTAATATGTGCATGCTATGCCCATGAGTTCTACATGTGTTTGGTTAAGGGTTTTGTCATCTCTCCATAGGTGCAACCCATGTATTTTTAGGATGTGTTTGGTGACTAGTGCAAGCTTGCAAAGTGGTGCACTTGCTAATTCTGTTTTCAGGGACTTTGTAATTCCACTAAGTCCTGGAGCTGTTTAGCTCATGATGCCATATGTTCATGTTGTTTACTAGTGATCCGTGCCTCTTTTGAGGATGATCAGTAAGGATGTTTTGTTAATGTTTTAGTGCTCTATCCATCCATGTCTTTGTTTGCAATTATGGAGCACCCTAGCTTGAGTCAATCGAGCTCTACTTTTGCTACTTTGTGAATCTGGGCAGATTGTCAACTTGTTTGCAATTTTGCCGATGTTGTTGTAGTTGATCCGTGCATGCTATGCTATTGTTCTTGCCATGTCTAGATTGCATTTTGTGCCTTCTTGATGGGTGCATGCTTTTCTTGCCATGACTTGCACCATAGTGAGTGCATCGAGCTTGTGAACATGCCTACTTGAGTTATATTTCAGCATGTGCCAGTTTTCACTAAGTCTGAAAACTGATTAAGTTTTTGCTATGTTCACATGCTTGCAATTGTATTTTCTGATCCCTTTTGGCTCAAGGTCACTAAGGTACTTTTTTAAGCTCTTTGAGTAGCTCCATGCCATGATTTACTTTTCCATGTTCAGGTCCTGTAGCTGGTATTTTTGTGGCTCCGAAGAGGGCTATCTGATCTGAAATTCCAGACAAGTGTTAATTTCACTAAGTCTGAGATCTGTTTGTCATATGCATTTTTGCCATGCTTGTTTGAACCTGTTAATGAATTATTGGCCGTAGCTCAGTGCTAGACTTTTGTTAAGCATCTTGTATGCATCCCTGCCATGTATTTTCTTGTCATATTTGGGTGCTGTAGCATGTTCATCTCATTGCATTTAGATGCCTACTTGCTGTAAATCGCAGACCGGTGTCATTTTTGGCTCGCTTGCCATTTCCAAACCGTAACTCCGATTCTGGCGTTCTTTATATTGTTTTCAAGCGATTTCATCTCATCTTTCCAGTGGCACACTTGGTTTTTCAAGTTGAGGCTAGGTTCATGCATTTCCTGTCATATCTTGCATTTTGCATCCCGCATCGCATCCCGCATAGCATATCATCATTGCATCATATTGCTTGGTCTTGCACGTGGTTGATTGTATCCTTGTTGCTTGTTTGTCTTGTTTGGGTAGATTCGGGAGACGAGTTTGCTAACGAGGAGCCCGTTGAGTTTGCTTTCGAGGATCCAGTCAACTCTGACAACTATGCAGGCAAGATGATCATACCCTCGAAATCACTACTATCTTTGCTATGCTAGTTTGCTCGCTCTTTTGCTATGCCAATGCTACGATGCCTACCACTTTCTTGCAAGCCTCCCAAATTGCCATGTCAAACCTCTAACCCACCATTGTCCTAGCAAACCATTGATTGGCTATGTTACCGCTTTGCTCAGCCCCTCTTATAGCGTTGTTAGTTGCAGGTGAAGATTGGAGGCCGTTCCTTGTTGGAACATCATTTATTTACTTGTTGGGATATCATTATATTGCCATATTATCTTAATGCATCTATATACTTGGTAAAGGGTGGAAGCTTGGCCTCTCGCCTAGTGTTTTGTTCCACTCTTGCCGCCCTAGTTTCCGTCATATCGGTGTTATGTTCCCGGATTTTGCGTTCCTTACGTGGTTGGGTTATAATGGGAACCCCTTGATATTTCGCCTTGATTAAAGCTTTTCCAGCAATGCCCAACCTTGGTCTTACCATATGCCACCTAGCCTCTTTTTCCCTCGGGTTTCCGGAGCCCGCGGGTCATCGTATTTAAACCCCCCCCCCGGGCCAGTGCTCCTCTGAGTGTTGGTCCAAACTAGAGTCCTGTACAGCGCCCCCTCGGGGAAACTCGAGGTTTGATTATAGTTGTATGGAGCGCTCATCTGAGTGTGCCCTGAGAAAGAGATATGCGCAGCTCCTATCGGGATTTGTCGGCACATTCGGGAGGTGTTGCTGATCTTGTTTTAACCTGTCGAAGTGTCTTGAGTTACCGAGATACCGAGTCTGATCGGAACGTCTTCGTTGACCGTGAGAGCTTGTCATGGCCTAAGTTGGGACTCCCCTGCAGGGATTTGAACTTTCGAAAGTCGTGCCCGCGGTTATGGGCAGATGGGAATTTGTTAATTTCCGGTTGTAGATAACTTGAACCTTAATTAATTAAAATGAATTAACTGAGTGTGTTACCGTGATGGCCCCTTCTCGGCGGAGTCCAGGAAGTGGACACGGTGTTGGAGTAATGTTTGCGCAGGTTGCTCTCTAGTTTCTCGCTCGCGCTTTGCCTCCTCTTCTCGCTCTCTTATGCGTATAAGTTAGCCACCATATTTTTCTAGTCGCTTGCTGTAGCTCCACTCATATTTAGCTTGCCTTACCTATAAGCTTAAATAGTCTTGATCGCGAGGGTGCGAGATTGCTGAGTCCCTGTGGCTCACAGATTACTATTACACCAGATGCAGGGCCTGATGATTCCGCTCCAGGAGACGCATATGAGCTCAAGTGGGAGTTCGACGAGGACTCTCAACGTTACTATGTTTCCTTCCACGATGATCAGTAGTGGTGCCCAGTTGGGGGTGATTGGGACCGTGTCGCATGTTGGGTTCTCTCTTATTTTGGCGCCGTAGTCGGGCCATGAGTGTTTGGATGATGTAATGTTATTTATGTACTTGATTGACGTGGCGAGTGTAAGCAAACTATGTTATCTCCCCGTTATTATTTATATTACAGGGGATGTTGTGAAGATTGCCTAACTTGCGACATATGCCTTCAATGCGATTATGTCTCTAAGTCGTGCCTCGACACGTGGGAGCTATAGTCGCATCGAGGGCGTTACATGTATATGCATGGAAGGATTGGATGGTAGAAGGCTGATGGAGCACCCATCAGCAATATGAAGTTTTAACCTTAGCCGGTGTATCACCAGGATCTGGAGTATTACATCAAGAAGTTAAGATGGAGCCACAAGAATCCATATTTGAAAGGAAGCATTTCGTAAAGAACTCGGGACCTAGAAGCTGAAAGTAGCCAAGCTGGAGGAGCAAAACCTCGAGATACAGGAGATTAGTCAGGAACGGAAGGACCATAGTGCCATGGTTCATGTCAAGGATGTTGAAACCCGGAAGTTTGGAAAGCAACTCCAAAATATTAAAGGACGTCACGAGAGACTTCGTGTCAACAGAGATGATCTGGCAAAAGAACTTGAGAAGGACAAGCATGATCGAAAGAAGCCCATCGGAGATATGAACAAGGCTTGAAGAGTTAGACGACGTTGAAGATTTATTGACCTTTAGAAGACGAAACCCCTGTTATACACTTGCGTTAGATGCGACGTTTGTGAGCTGTCATTTGTTTGATGTTTTCCCGATAGCCACAAATAAAATCTGTCTTTTCAAAACTATTGTTTGTATTGTGTGCATCCCTGTCCCTCTCTCTTATCTTACCCCAAACCCATGGACCCAATAGAGGATGAATGAAGATGAGCTTATATTTTCCGGACCAATGAGTCAATTGGAGACGGACCAATGGATTCAGAACATGGAGGATCACATGGAGAATAACCCTATAGTTGGAAATGATATGACCCAGCATGCTCTATAGTGCTTTGAAAGAGGTGCTACTACTTGGTGGAGGATGTACCAAACCATCAATGGATGGCAAGGAGTAACCACTTGGAAAGAATTTAAGTTGACTCTGCAAAGATCTCACCTTGTGTCCCAGAATTTGAAGCCTTATGGAAAGGATATGAAGAAACCTTGTGCATGCAAGATTTGTGGAGAAATAGGACACACCCATAAAGAACACAAGGATGAATGCCCTAATTGTGAAGGAAGTTACCTAGTTGAAGAATGCCCAATTAGGAAGATTACTTGCTTCTTGTGTGAAGGGACTACCCACTATCCTGCTCAGTGTCACATTTACCCCATGGTACAACGAACCATCCAACAGAAGAAAGAAGTAATGAAAGGATCCCTCATGGAAATTTTAGAAGAAACTGTGATGAAGGAAGAGGTGCGGGACACACCTAAAGAGGACCTGAGTAAACCTGCACTAAGTCTTGCTATTCATGTGGAGAAGAAGGACACATCTCCCAAAATTGTTTGAATGGGGATCTAGTAGAATTCCCGACCGAGGTAGTAGAGTATGACTCACAAGAAATAGAATACATGATTGGAACGGAAAAGTCCAGGAAGAGAAGTAGATTGGATTCCAGGAAGGACCTGAGTGATATCACCTGTTACAGGTGCAAGGAGTCAGGGCACTACCTCAACAGTTGCCCAAAAAAGGAAACCTCGAGACTTGTCAGAAGTAATATGTTTTTGTTGTAATGAAGCAGGGCACTTTGCCAGAGATTGTCCCAAAGAGAAGGAAACTTGTGCTAGATAGTTGAGTTTGCAACAAAAGAAATGGAGTAGTAGAAGTGAGGATATTTTCTTTTATATTGAGGTGTTGAGTTGAGACATGTAATGGAAAAGCGAGAAATTGTAATCACTTGAGAATGAATAAAGTTAGCATCGTTGGTACTGACAAGGATTTTATGAGTTGTTACCCTATGAAGAAGAATTTTGACCATTTCTGAAGATATGAGAAATATGGTTTATGGAAGATTTGTGCATTTTAAGGGTGGTAGTACCCTGTAAGAACCCTTGACCCCTGGAAAAGATAAGGATACTTCACTGAGTGGATTTCAGACAAAATGAATACGAGTTTTGTCTCGATATGTTTGATACCCCAAGAGTGTGTGGGATGAAGTTGGAGACCGTCAGTTGTTTGGACCAAATGTGATCAAGGAGTCAGAAGAGAATGTTAAGTTGATACGAGATAGACTGAAGGTACCTCAGTCCAGGCAGAAGAGTTATAAACACTAAAAAAACGCAAGGAGGTAGTCTATGAAATTGGAGACAAAGCATGTCTTCGTGTGCCCCCTCTGCGAGGAGTTAAACGATTTGGAGTTAAGGGATAGTTGGCCCCGAGGTTTGTAAGACCATACCCAGTTTTGGAGCGTATGAGAGAAGTGGAATACAAGTTGGAGTTACCCAAAGGACTGTCAGGAGTTCATGATGTGTTTCACGTTCCCCAGTTGAAGAAGTGCCATGCAGAGATGGCCAGTATTCCCCTGTAAGGACGCTTGACCCTGGAAAGGATAATGATGTTCCACGAAGTGGAATCTGGACTTCATAAGTATAAGTTTTATCTCGGTATGTGGGATATCCCACGAGGATGAAGAGATGAATTACTATTGGATATAAAGGAGGTATGATGTTGGAAATATGGATCAAGGGAAATTCCATGATGAGTCTGAGTAATCATGTCCTAGTTTGGTGCCAATAGAAGGAAGGAAGACAATACAATTGGATGGGTTTAAGAATACTAGGAAGTTGGAAGTTGGAATAATGATCAGTTGCCCGATGATAAGTTCAAGGACTACAAGTGATAAGATGGGCCGTAACCCACAGGCCCCAGGACCTACCAAGAAGCAAGCACATCCTTGCTGAAGGAAGAACCCTGGAGGAAGATACGACGTTTATCGGCAGACAATTTTATAGGAGTAACGCAAAACCTGAGAGATTGTGAAGGAACGATATATGTTTGTTTGGCTTGCAGAATCAATGGATTTATCCAAACCTTGGTTCGTCGACAAGAGAAATTCAGAAATGCTTGTGAGGATGACCGAGTGTTAGAATGCGAGATTCGCTAAACCGTATACAAGGTAATGATTTGGGTGCGGGATGGATTGATCACCATACCGACTTACTCTTATTATTTGCCTTGCTATATGGGATGGTAAATCTAAGTGACTTACCTATAGTAGAGAGACGGCGATCAAAATCCTGTTTAAACCTTAGAATGGTATAAGAATTTTTCCCTTCTACACGGCAGTTGTTGCCAACCGTAGGTTATACGGTGAGGTTCAATCCAGACCCATTTCCTGCAGGAGAAACCATAAATTGTTGACCACCATGAGATATCGATAGTTGTTCAGTTTTGGCGCCAGACTCGTCAGCTAAGAAGACCCAGTCTCGGAATAACCTTACCCGGAAGAAAGGATACAAAAGAATTGAGGAAAAAAGTTATGCCACTACCGGAAGAGCCCAGAGAAGGAATTATCCTTACGATCTGAGAAGACCGACACTGTCAAGAATAAGGATGGAGTATATAAGTTTTGATGGAACCGTAACAATGATTTTAAGGGTGGTAGCAACCCAGACCCCAGAGACGATTGATGAGATTTTGAGAAGACCCAAACCCAACCTATTTCTTTCTAGCCTCTCCGAATCTCGAGGACGAGATTCATTTTAAGGGTGGTAGGTTTGTAACATCCCAAAATTCTAATTTTTGGAATGTTAAAATAAATAGATTGATTGATTTATTGTTTGATTGTTGTGTGATTGATTGAGTGAAATTTGAAACTTTTTGAAAGTTAAATGAGAGGGAATAAAAGGACTTTCCCAAACTTTCACCTTTTTCTTTTTGATCCCCATGAATTCAAATTCTTTTCATCACAAAACCCTGGAGAGAAGATGACATGACTTCTTCCATTTATTTAAATGACAAGGGGTGTTGAAAATATTTGAATTTCATTTGAGAATATTTCCAATTCTGAAACTTTATGCAACTCAATGATTTTCATGAGAGGAGATAAAATGACTTCTTAAAATTATATGAAATATGAGTTGGGAGTTTCAAAGGATCAAATTCAAAGTTCTTTTGGAATTATTTTTCAATTTGGAGTTATTTGGATTTTATTCAAATCATTTTTCTTCAAAAATAAAATACATGGAAAATAGGGTAACATGATTCCCTACAATAGAAAATTGGAGAGAAATAAATTTGATTTCATTTTGGTATTTTTTAAATGATTTTTGTTGGATCTTATTAGAGCAGGAGCACTGTTAGAATTATTAGAATTTGTGTGTATTTATTTAATGCCAGAAAAATGTTCATGTCGTAGAAAATCTTTTTCTGAAAATTTTGATATATAATATGCCTATATAAAATTTTATTTTATTTTGTTATTCGGTTTTCCTTCTGTTTCTATTTAAAAAAAACTGTACGTGCGGCCCACCGGCCATGCTCCGCCGCTCGCCGACTTCCCTGCCACCGCGCCATGCTCCGCCCGCACCCGTCGCCTTCCGCCGCCCCGCCGCGCTGCCATCTGCTCCGTGCCGTCGCCGCGCTAGCTCGCCGCGCCGCCGCCCGCGCCGGCTGTGCCGCCCCCCGCGACGTCGGACGCCGCCTCCGCCACCGCCCCTCATCACCGGAGTCCGCGCCGACCTCGCCGGAGTTCTAACCGCCAGATCCGACCCGGGTGGATCAGATCCACCGGTTGCCCGAACCAAACACCGCCGTGTCCCGGTTCCCTCCGTCCCGGATCTCTTCGTCTGCCCGTTGACTTTCTCGGAGAGGTTGATTTTCTCTAAGTCTTTGTCCTGCTCATATTTTCATGCACTATTCATCATGCCATAACTCCTCATCCGTAGATCCGTTTTGCACGCATGATATATCAAAATGTTCACCAGGATGTGCTCTTCATTTTGTTCCATTGTGGCATGCTTGTTTGTGTCCATCTTGGTGCCCAAATTGTTGATGAAAGAGTGCTATAAAATGTTAGTTCCTATTACTTAGCAGAGTATGAGCATTTGTCATTTTTGCTACATTTCTTGTGTGCTGCATATCGGCATGAGCTCCACATGTGTTTTGGGCTATGCCATGCCATCTTTACAGGGGTGTATGCCATGTATTTTTGTGATTAATGTGGTGACTAGCACAAGCATGCAAAGTAGCTCTCGTAATATTGCTGATTTTAGGGACTTAGAATTTCACTATGTCTTTGCTCAGATGTTATTTTTATGCCATGTATTCATGTTGCTACAGTGAGATACATGCTTTATTTGAGTTGCTTCAGTAAGGATGATTT
Organism: Triticum dicoccoides; assembly: GCF_002162155.2. NCBI lineage: Eukaryota > Viridiplantae > Streptophyta > Magnoliopsida > Poales > Poaceae > Triticum > Triticum dicoccoides. The sequence goes on along the minus strand of NC_041388.1, from coordinate 202,681,829 downwards.
GGACATATTGTTATGCTCTATCCATCCATGCCCATGTTTGCATTTATGGAGTGCCCTAGCATGACTCAATCTTGCTCTACTTTTGCTATAAAATGTTCCTGGCAGTTTGTTTACGTGTTAATCAATTTTGCCAAGGTTGTTGTAGTTGATCCATGCATGCTATGAACATGTTCTTGCTTTGCTTGGCTTCATGATCATGTCTTCTTGCTAGTAGTCTGCTTAGCTTGTCATGAAATTCCTTGTGTTGAGCGCATCGAGCTCGCTAACATGCCTTCATAATTCTGTTTATGCCATGCTCAGTTTTTCTGCAAAGTCTGAATCTGTTAACGAAACTTTCTATGTTTACATGGCTGCCATCATATTTTTTGTGCCCTTTTTGCTTATGGTCAGTAAGGAACTTTTGTTATATGCTTTGAGTATATCCATGCCATGCCTTGCATTGATATGTTCTATTCCTGTAGCATGTTGATATCTTTCTCTAAACATTGCTTCCTGATGTTAATTCCTGACATGTTAGTATTTTCACCAAGTCCACCATGCTGATAACTTTTGCAATTTTGCCATGCTTGTTTGAACCTGCTCTTGTGTGATTTAGCCGTATCTCAGTGTTCATCTTTTGTCAAGCATATTCAATAGATCACCGCCATGTGCTTTGTTGCTATGTTGGAGTGCAGCAGCTTGAATTCTTGTTGCATCCTAGATGGCATCATGCTGTTAATCGCAGAATTGTGCCATTATTGTTTTGCTTGCCATTTGAAAACCGTGCATCCGTTTCCGGCGATCTTTATATCGATTTCGACCGAAATTAACTCATCTTTCCAGCGGCACGCTTGGCTTGCCAAGTTGAGGCCTGGTTCAATCTTTTCCTTCCGGAGCACGCATATGCATTGCATAAAACATCCCGCATACCATGCCATGTTTTGCATCATGTTGCTTGCGCATTGCACCGTGGTTGATTTTTGCTTCCTTTGCTGGTGTTCTTCCTTTGGGTAGAGTCGGGAGACAAGTACGTGATCGAGGAACCCGTTGAGTATGCTTATGAGGATCAAGCTATCGTCAACTCGGAGAACTTTGCAGGCAAGATGACCATACCCTCGAAATCACTTCTATCTTTGCTTGCTAGTTGCTCGCTCTTTTGCTATGCCGCGATACCTACCACTTGCTATATCATGCCTCCCATATTGCCATGTCACTCCCCTTTGCTCAGCCCCTCTTATAGCGTTGTTAGTTGCAGGTGAAGATGGAGTTTGTTCCATGTTGGAACATGGATATTGTTGGGATATCATTATTATATCTTGTTTACTTTAATGCATCTACATACTTGGTAAAGGGTGGAAGGCTCGGCCTTATGCCTGGTCTTTTGTTCCACTGTTGCCTTCCTAGTTTCCGTCATACCGGTCTTATGTTCCTTGATTTTGTGTTCCTTACGCGGTTGGGTTATAATGGGAACCCCTTGACAGTTTGCCTTGAATAAAACTCCTCCAGCAAGGCCCAACCTTGGTTTTACTATTTCCCACCTAAGCCTTTTTCCCGTAGGTTCTGCAGACTCAAGGGTCATCTTTATTTTAAATCCCCGGGCCAGTGCTCCTCTGAGTGTAGGTCCAACTTGTCAGCCATCGGTGGCCACCAGGGGCAACTCTGGGCTGGCCTACCGGAAGATTGGACAATCCGGTGTGCCCTGAGAACGAGATATATGCAGCTCCTATCGGGATTTGTCGGCACATTCGGGTGGCTTTGCTGGTCTTGTTTTACCATTATCGAAAGGTCTTGTAGCCGGGATTCCATGTCTGATCGGGTCGTCCTGGGAGAAGGAATATCCTTGTTTGATCGTGAGAGCTTGTGATGGGCTAAGTTGGGACACCCCTGCAGGGTTTAGAACTTTCGGAAGCCGTGCCCGCGGTTATGGGCAGATGGGAATTTGTTAATATCCGGTTGTAGAAAACCTGGCACTTAATTTAATTAAAATGAATCAACAGCCGTGATGGTCTCTTTTCGGCGGAGTCTGGGAAGAGAACACGGTCTCGTGTTGCGCTTGAACGTAGGTAGCTTCAGGATCACTTCTTGATCACTTCTAGTTCACGACCGTGCTTTGCTTCTCTTCTCACTCTCATTTGTGTAAGTTAGCCTCCATATATGCTAGTGCTTACTGCAGCTCCACCTCACTACCCTTTCCTACCTTTTAAGCTTAAATAGTCTTGATCGCGAGGGTGTGAGATTTCTGAATCCTCGTGACTCACAGATACTTCCAAAACCAGATGTAGGGGGTGATCGGGGATTAGCATTAGGGGTTGTCTTTCTTTATTTGGTTCCGTAGTCGGACCTTGATTGTATTCTGGATGATGTAATGCTATATTAATGTATTGTGTGAAGTGGCGATTGTAAGCCAACTCTTTATCCCTTTCTTATTCAGTACATGGGATGTGTAATGATTACCCCTCTTGCGACATGCCTACTATGCGGTTATGCCTCTAAGTCATGCTCCGACACATGGGAGATATAGCCGCATCGTGGGTGTTACAAGTTGGTATCAGAGCCTTCCCCGACTTAGGAGCCCCTGCTTGATCGAATCTCTAGCGTTGTTGAGTCTAGAAAAATGTTTTGAGTCTTATAGGATTATATATATCAGAGAGTAGGATTCTTTTTACTCCTCAGTCCCTTCGTTGCTCTGGTGAGGCCTCCTGACATAGAGTTTTGACTCTTCTCTTCTCAAATTTCACGAAAAAAAATTAGGATCACATGAGTATCTTGGAATCGTTCCGATGGTTTTGTGATGAGAATATTGTTCTTGGTGCCTCCTGACATTTAGGGGTTGTGGCAGTGTCCCGGGGAGTTGACCTCCGAGGTGTTGTCGTCACAATTTTATCGTTGCAGCTCTGGAATACTTGAGTTCACTGACATCGAAAATCTCTTTTATGCAGTTGTTGGTGAGATAACCTCGACGCCACCAAGTACTTGAGCGGGAGTTCGGGAGTATTGCCATAACTCGTATAACGGATGCTTTTCAAAGGTTGAGGTAAATGATTTTCGAAGGTTTCTTGGTTATGTGTTGAAGGATGGATACAGCTAGATGTAGGATTTGTTAGTTTGGGTGAGATAGTTTGCTTCCCCTGTATCCCCAACACCTGATTGCATAACCAGAAAATTTCGGGAGTTTATAAGTGGGAATTCAAGTAGCTCCTAGAATATCTTTCCAATAGACACATGATATGATATGGGGTCTATCATATGTTTGTTTCCAGCTTATTCTGCAAGCCAATCCTTTGTTATGTTTTGAGTTGTGGTAGTCGAGTTGCTTCGAAATCAAATGTTGATTCCATACCTTTGAAAAGTGGTGTTCTCATACTTCTATGTGAATACCAATCCTTCTTGATCATTGAGGTTGTCATGTTAATTCTTTTCCAACCGACGCGTTTCTCTTCAAGTGGATCCGATCATTTTCAACATCCGCAAGATCAACTCTAAGTTTCTCAACGGTGTTTGTTTCATCCGTCTCCAAGTTGCCTTTGTTTTCCTGCCCTCCCACCCTTTTTCTTCAAGGACTCAGATTTGTTAATAAAGTATCCATCTTATTGATGTGAAGTCTCTCCATTCTTTTCCGTTAATGTTCTTACCCGGTGGTTCTCATGAAGATGTTTTACTAGTTCATCATTCTTCGCTCTCTTCCTTCTCAAGTGGTTTCAATGCAAGCTTTCGTTGTTGATCATATCTTTTTCATGGGTTTACATGCTTTCCATGTTGAAAGTCCTTACCGAAGACTATCTTATTTACTCACCTCTCGCTATTCAATTGTTCCGGAGGGCTGAAGATATCTCAGAAGATTCACGGTTAGATTCTCGATCCGTTCAAGCTATTTCGAGGTTGTTATCTCATTCAAGCCATTTAAATCAACCGGTGCAATCTCCTTTTCAAGTAATCGTTCAACGGCGTACCTTTTGAGTGGGCCCTAACCCACATGTCTTTTTCCAGGATCTTACCCGACTCTTCTAATTTTACCGGAGTTACTCTCAAATTCTATCCAAGTTTGACGTAAGAATGATTTTCATCAGTCATATGTCTTTCCCCAGAATCTTTCAAATTCTTTTCATCGTTGGTTCAACCTTTCTAATTTTTCATTCTGGAGTGCCTCGACAATTAATGGTGGTCTTTCTCATTGTCATTCTCTGCATTTGAAGACAGAAGAAGAGTTGCTCTTAAATCTTGCCCCATTCTCTTCAAAGATTCGTGGTTCTAGTTTGAGGCCATCCTCTCATAATTTTTTTCGATTGTGAGAATTCTTTTCACCCATCCGGAGCATTTCATGAGTTGTTTCCATTTCTTTCCTCCGATGACCATCTTTTCAAATATTATTCATTCTCAGCTTTAAGCTCTCATTCTCTAAATCTTACCGGTGCATCATTCAAGTATTCTCTTATCAGCTCGTGATCTCTTTGTTCTCATGTATCTAAATCCCTTCAAGTATCTTCATTCATTTTATAATTCTTCCTGGTGTTTCTTTATCGTTTCTTCAATCGTTTTCAATACTTACGATGGTTCGTTCAAGATTTCTCTTCCATCGTTATCATATAAATTCATTCGTTCTTCCCAATCCTACCGGTGGTTCATAGAAGACCTTATCAAGTTTGCGCTATATCTATCTGAATCCTTTCAACGAGAATAAGTAGTATGCCAAATCCGTTGATTGTCATCAATTTAATTGATGATGGATCAACATAATGTAATTCTTATTTTAGTTTCATCCAAGTGATTAATTCCTTATTCCGGAGGTTCATCAAATTCTTTATTTCATTTGTTCATCTTTCTTTTCCGGAGTTCCAGGTCTTCCGCATTATCTTGTCATGAAGCTCCATATAAATCATCGCAAGGCTTCACCTTGTGTTTTCAACTTCTCTTTCTTTTCGCTATCCTTTTTATTACCGGAGTTCTTCATGGAGGCTCTACATGGTGGTTTGTCTCTCCTTGTTGATATCCATCCAATCTATTGTTTCCGTTAGTGGCAGAATTTCACCTCATAATTTTGAGATATTTTCCACAAGTCGACTTAAAGTTTATGCATTTCGTTGTTGGTTTTCCAGCAACTCCGTTATAACCTTCTTGGAATGGTGCTTTCCAAACTCATTTGTGGCTGAAGTTGGGATTTTCTTCTCCATTCTTTCCTTCCAATGATCTATCTTCTATTCTTTCTTCCGGAGGCTTCGTGATGTTGCTCTCCTCACTCATCATCTTGAATTGTGAGGAGTGTGTTCTCTTTGTGCTTATCCATTTAACCGGAGTGTCGTGCCCTGTTATCAAGTTCTTCCCATTTTTACAAGTTTTACCTCCCTTCTCAACCAGAGTGTTGTGTCATCTCTTCTCGTTCTTTTCATCTTATCAAGTTTTTTATCACTTTTCAACCTGAGTGCTACCCGAATTTGTTCTTCCTTGTTCCTCTTTCCTAACGCAGTGCTTTCAACTTCGTTCATCTCTGATGCATTCTTTCATTCAATTTTTTCAACATCTCAAGGTTCATTGGTTTCACTCGTTTGTCAAAGAAGCAACTTTGTTTTACCTCTTATCTCCCTCTTCCATTTTTTCCCTCCGGTGCCATCCTAGATCTCGGGACGAGATCCTCTCGTAGTGGTGGAGTCTTGTCACGCCCCGGATACAACTTTCCATATTCGTATTTCAACTCTTGCCTTTTTCCGGAGATGCGATATGAGTTTCTTTCGTGGTTTGGTTTTTGTCTTCATTTTGCATTTTGTTCATGTCATGCATTTCATATCATGTCATCATGTGCATCGCATTTGCATACGTGTTCGTCTCATGCATCCGAGCATTTTCCCCGTTGTCTGTTTTGCAATCCGACACTCTTATGTCATCAGGCACCCCCTTTTGTCTCTTTTCGTGTGCGGGTGTTAAACTGTCTCGAAATGGACGGAGATTTGCCAAGAGGCCTTGGTACACCACCGGTAGACCGCCTGTCAAGTTCCGTGCCATTTGGAGTCCGTTTGATACTCCAACGGTTAACCAGGGAACCGTAAAGGCCTCGTGTGTATTGCAGCCCAACACCCCTCCAAGATGGCCCAATAACCCATTCAAACCCCCTCCATCGTCTCGGTCGTTCGATCACGATCGTCTGCCCGAAAACCGCACCTCATTTGGACTCTCCTAGCTCCCTCTACCTATATATTTGCACCTCCCCTGAAAATTCATGATTGAAACCCTAGTCTACCACCTCCCCGCGCCGTCGGACACGTCCACCGACGGCTGGACATGTCCACCGCCAGTCGCCACGCGTTTCGGCCAATCAGAGGCCGACACATCAGCACAGTGCCGCCGTGGACCACTCCCCTCGCGCCATGTGGCCCGCTGACTCCTCCCCACCGCGCCGCGGCCCGCAGAGCCCACGACCGGCCCACGTCGTGCTCGACCGGGCCGAGCCGCCGCTCGACCGAGCCCTCGCCTCCGCCGCCTAGCTCCCGCCGACACGCCGCATCGCGCCTCCGCCACCGGCCGTGCACCGACGCCCGCTGGCTTCCCCGCCATCGCGCCGCGCTACGCCCGCAACCGCCGCCTTCCGCCGCCCCGCTGCGCTGCCATCTCCTCCGCGCCATCGTTGTGCTAGCTCACCGCGCTGCCGCCCGCGCTGGCTGCGTCGCCCCCCGCATCGCCGGACGATTCCTCCGCCGCCGCCCCTTGTCACTGGAGTCCGCGCCGACCTCGCCGGAATTCTAACCGCCAGATCCGGCCCGGGTGGATCAGATCCACTGGGTGCCCGAACCAAACACCGCCGTGTCCCGGTTCCCTCCATCCCGGATCTCTTCGTCCGCCCGTTGACTTCCTCGGAGAGGTTGATTTTCTCTAAGTCTTTGTCCCCGCTCATATTTTCATGCACTATTCATCATGCCATAACTCCTCATCGGTAGATCCGTTTTGCATGCATGATATATCAAAATGTTCATCAGGATGTGCTATTCATTTTGTTCCAATGTGCCATGCTTGTTTGAGTCCATCTTGATGCCCAAATTGTTGATACAAGAGTGCTTTAAAATGTTAGTTCCTGTTACTTAGCAGAGTATGAGCATTTGTCATTTTTGCTAAATTTATTGTGTGTTGCATATGGGCATGAGCTCTACATGTGTTTTGGGCTATGCCATGCCATCGTTATAGGGGTGTATGCCATGTATTGTTGTGATCAATGTGTTGACTATCACAAGCATGCAAAGTAGCTCTCGTAATATTGCTAATTTCAGGGACTTAGAATTTCACTAAGTCTTTGCTCTGCTGTTATTTTTATGCCATGTATTCATGTTGCTACAGTGAGATAGATGCTTTATTTGAGTTGCTTCAATAAGGAAGATTTGGACATATTGTTATGCTTTGTCCATCCATTCCCATGTTTGCTTATATGGAGTTCCCTAGCATGACTCAATCTGGCTCTACTTTTGCTATAAAATGTTCCTGGCAGATTGTTTATGTGTTAATCAATTTTGCCAAGGTTGTTGTAGTTGATCCATGCATGCTATGAACTTGTTCTTGCTTTGCTTGGCTTCATGATCATGTCTTCTTGCTGGTAGTATGTTTAGCTTGTCATGCAATGCCTTGTGTTGAGTGCATCGAGCTCGCAAACATACCTTCATAATTCTATTTATGCCATGCTCAATTTTTCTTCAAAGTCTGAATCTGTTAATGAAACATGCTATGTTTACATGGGTGCCATCATAGTTTCTGTGCCCTTTTGGCTTATGGTCAGTAAGGGACTTCTGTTATATGCTTTGATTAGATCCATGCTATGGCTTGTATTGCTGTGTTATGTTCATGTAGCATGTTGATATCTTGCTCTAAACATTGCTTCCTGATGTTAATTCCTGACATGCTAGTATTTTCACGAAGTCAGCGATGCTGATATCTTTTGCACTTTTGCCATGCTTGTTTGAACCTGCTCTTGTGTGATTTAGCCATAGCTCAGTGTTCATATTTTGTCAAGCATCTTGAGTAGATCACTGCCATGTGCTTTGTTTCTATGTTCGAGTGCAGTTGCCTAAATTCTTGTTGCATTCTACATGGCATCATGCTGTTAATCGCAGAATTGTGCCATTATTGTTTTGCTTGCCATTTGAAAACTATGCATCCGTTTCCGGCGATCTTTATATTAATTTTGACCGAAATCTACTCATCTTTCCTGCGGCACACTTGGTTTGCCAAGTTGAGGCCTGGTTCAATCTTTTCCTTCCAGAGCATGCATATGCATTGCATATCACATCTCGCATACCATGCCATGTTTTGCATCATGTTGCTTGCGCATTGCACCGTGGTTGATTTTTTATTGCTTTGATTGTGTTCTTGCTTTGTGTAGAGCCGGGAGACGAGTACGTGATCGAGGAACCCGTTGAGTACGCTTACGAGGATCAAGCTATCGTCAACTCGGAGAACTTTGCAGGCAAGATGACCATACCCTCGAAATCACTTCTATCCTTGCTTGCTAGTTGCTCGCTCTTTTGCTATGCCGCGATACCTACCACTTGCTATATCATGCCTCCCATATTGCCATGTCAAGCCTCTAACCCACCTTGTCCTAGCAAACCATTGTTTGGCTATGTTACCACTTTGCTCAGCCCCTCTTACAGCGTTGTTAGTTTTAGGTGAAGATGGAGTTTCTTCCATGTTGGAACATGGATATTGTTGGGATATCATTATTATATCTTGTTTACTTTAATGCATCTATATACTTGGTAAAGGGTGGAAGGCTCAGCCTTATGCTTGGTGTTTTGTTCCACTCTTGCCGACCTAGTTTCCGTCATACCGGTGTTATGTTCCTCGATTTTGCATTCCTTACGCGGTTGGGTTATAATGGGACCCCCTTGACAGTTCGCCTTGAATAAAACTCCTCTACCAAGGCCCAACCTTGGTTTTACCATTTGCCACCTAAGCCTTTTTCCCTTGGGTTCTGCAGACTCAAGGGTCATCTTTATTTTAAACCCCCGGGCCAGTGCTCCTCTGAGTGTTGGTCCAACTTGTCAGCCGCCTGTGGCCACCAGGGGCAACTCTGGGCTGGCCTACCGGAAGTTTGGAAAATCCGGTGTGCCCTGAGAACGAGATATGTGCAGCTCCTATCGGGATTTGTCGGCACATTCGAGTGGCTTTGCTGGTCTTGTTTTACCATTGTCGAAATGTCTTGTAACCGGGATTCCGAGTTTGATCGGGTCGTCCTGGGAGAAGGAATATCCTTCGTTGACCATGAGAGCTTGTGATGGGCTAAGTTGGGACACCCCTGTAGGGTTTTGAACTTCCGAAAGTCGTGCCCATGGTTGTGGGCAGATGGGAATTTGTTAATATCCGGTTGTAGAAAACCTGACACTTAACTTAATTAAAATGAATCAACAACGTGTGTAGCCGTGATGGTCTCTTTTCGGTGGAGTCCGGGAAGAGAACACAGTCTCGTGTTATGCTTGAACGTAGGCAGCTTCAGGATCACTTCTAGTTCACGACCGTGCTTTGCTTCTCTTCTCGCTCTCATTTGCATAAGTTAGCCACCATATATGCTAGTGCTTGCTGCAGCTCCACCTCACTACCCTTTCCTACCTTTTAAGCTGAAATAGTCTTGATCGCGAGGCTGTGAGATTTCTGAGTCCCCATGACTCACAGATACTTCCAAAACCAGATGCTAGTGCCAATGATGCCAGTGCAGGTGACGCAACCGCGCTCAGATGGGAGCTCGATGAAGATCTTTTTCGTCGTGTCGTTTCGTCCCAATTAATCAGTAGTGGAGCCCAGTCGGGGCAATCGGGGATGTAGCATTATGGGTTGTCTTTCTTTATTTGGTTCCTTAGTCGGACCTTGATTGTATTCTGGATGATGTAATGCTATATTTATGTATTGTGTGAAGTGGCGATTGTAAGCCAACTATTTATCCATTTCTTATTCAGTACATGGGATGTGTAAAGATTACCCCTCTTGCGGCATGCCTACTATGCGGTTATGCCTCTAAGTCGTGCTCCGACACGTGGGAGATATAGCCGCATCGTGGGTGTTACAAGTTGGTATCAGAGCCTTCCCTGACTTAGGAGCCCCATGCTTGATCGAATCGCTGGCGTTGTTGAGTCTAGAAAAATGTTTTGAGTCTTATAGGATTATATATCGGAGAGTTGGATTCTTTTTACTCCTCAGTCCCTTCGTCGCTCTGGTGAGACCTCCTGGCTTAGAGTTTTGACTCTTCTCTTCTCAAATTTCATGAAAAAAAATTATGATCACGCGGGTATCTTGGAATCGTTCCGATGGTTTCTTGACGAGAACATTGTTCTTGGTGCCTCCTAACATTTAGGGGTTGTGGCAGTGTCCCGGGGAGTTGAGCTCTGAGGTGTTGTCATCACAATTTTATCGTTGCTGCTCTAGAATACCTGAGTTCGTCGACATCGAAAATCTCTTTTATGAAGTTGTTGGTGAGATAACCTTGACGCCACCCAGTACTGGGGCGGCAGTTGGGGAGTATTGCAAGAACTCGTATAACGGATGCTATTCGAAGGTTGAGGTAAATGATTTTCGAAGGTTTCTTGGTTATGTATTGAAGGATGGATACAGCTGGATGTAGGATTTGTTTGTTTGTGTGAGATATTATGCTTCCCCTGTATCCCCAACACCTGATTGCTTAACCAGAAAATTTTGGGAGTTTATAAGTGGGAATTCAAGTACCTCCTAGAATATCTTTCCAATAGACACATGATACGATATGGGGTTTATCATATGTTTGTTTCCGGCTTATTCTGCAAGCCAATCCTTTGTTATGTTTTGAGTTGTGGTATTCGAGATGCTTCAAAATCAAATGTTGATTCCATACATTTCCAAAGTGGTGTTCTCATACTTCTATGTGAATACCAATCCTTCTTGATCATCGAGGTTGTCATGTTAATTCTTTTCCAACCGGCGCGTTTCTCTTCAAGTGGATCCGATCATTTTCAACATCCGCAAGATCAACTCTAAGTTTCTCAACGGTGTTTGTTTCATCCATCTCAAAGTTGCCTTTGTTTTCCCGCCCTCCCACACTTTTTCTTCAAGGACACAGATTTCTTAATCAAGTATCCATCTTATTGATGTGAAGTCTCTCCATTCTTTTCCGTCAATGTCCTTACCCGGTGGTTCTCATGAAGATGTTTTACTAGTTCATCATTCTTTGTTTTCTTTCTTCTCCGGTGGTTTCAATGCAAGCTTTCGGGGTTGATCATATCTTTTTCATGGGTTCACATCCTTTCCATGTTGGAAGTCCTTACCGAAGACTATCTTATTTACTCACCTCTCGCTATTCAATTGTTCTGGAGTGCTGAAGATATCTCAGAAGATTCACGGTCACATTCTTGATCCATTCAAGCTATTTCGAGGTTGTTATCTCATTCAAGCCATTTAAATCAATCGGTGCAATCTCCTTTTCAAGTAATCGTTCAACGGCGTACCTTTTGAGTGGGCCCTAACCCACAGGTCTTTTTCCAGGATCTTACCTGACTCTTCTAATTTTACCAGAGTTACTCTAAAATTCTTTCCAAGTTTGACATAATAATGATTTTCATCAGTCATATGTCTTTCCCCAAAATCTTTCAAATTCTTTTCATCGTTGGTTCAACCTTTCTAATTTTTCATTCCGGAGTGCCTCAAAAATTCATGCTGGTCTTTCTCATCGTCATTCTCTGCATTTGAAGACAGAAGAAGAGTTTCTCTTAAATATTGCCCCATTCTCTTCAAAGATTTGTGGTTCTAGTTTGAGGCCATCCTCTCATAATTGTTTTCGATTGTGAGAATTCTTTTCACGCATCCGGAGCATTTCATGAGTTGTTTCCATTTCTTTCCTCCGAAGACCATCTTTTCAAATATTACTCATTCTCAGCTTTCAGCTCTCATTCTCTAAATCTTACCGGTGCATCATTCAAGTATTCTCTTTTCAGCTCGTGATCTCTTTGTTCTCATGTATCTAAATCCCCTCAAGTATCTTCATTCGTTCTCTAATTCTTCCTGGTGTTTGTTTATCTTTTCTTCAAATGTTTTCAATTCTTACGGTGGTTCGTTCAAGATTTCTCTTCCTTCGTTATCATATCCATTCATTCGTTCTTCCCAATCCTATCGGTGGTTCGCAGAAGACCTTCTCAAGTTTGCGCTATATCTATCTTAATCCTTTCAACGAGAATAAGTAGTATGTCAAATCTGTTGATTGTCATCAATTTAATTGATGATGGATAAGCATAATGTAATTCTTATTTTAGTTTCATCCAAGTGATTAATTCCTTATTCCGGAGGCTCATCAAATTCTTTATTTCATTTGTTCATCTTTCTTTTCCGGAGTTCCAGGTCTTCCGCATTATCTCGTCGTGAAGCTCCATCTAAATCATCGCAAGGCTTCACCTTGTGTATTTAACTTCTCTTTCTTTTCGTTATCCTTTTTATTACCGGAGTTCTTCATGGAGGCTCTACATGGTGGTTCGTCTCTCCTTGTTGATATCAATCCAATCTATTGTTTCCGTTAGTGGCAGAGTTTCACCTCATAATTTTGAGATATTTTCCTTAAGTCCACTACAAGTTTATGCGTTTCGTTGTTGGTTTTCGAACAACTCCGTTATAACCTTCTTGGAAGGGTGCTTTCCAAACTCATTTGTAGCTGAAGTTGGGATTTTCTTCTCCATGCTTTCCTTCCAATGATCTATCTTCTATTCTTTCTTCTGGAGGCTTCATGATGTTGCTCTAATGTGTTCTCTTCGTGCTTATCCATTTAACCGGAGTGTCGTGCCCTCTTATCAAGTTCTTCCCATTTTGACAAGTTTCACCTCCCTTCTCAACCAGAGTGTTGTGTCATCTCTTCTAGTTCTTTTCATCTTATCATGTTTCTTATAACTTCTCAACCTGAGTGCTGCCCGAATTTGTTCTTCCTTGTTCCTCTTTCCTAACAGAGTGCTTTCAACTCGTTCATCTTCGTTGCATTCTTTCTTTCAATTTGTTCAACATCTCAAGATTCATTGGTTTCACTCGTTTGTCAAAGAAGCAACTTTGTTTTACTTCTTATCTTCATCTTCCATTTTTTTCCCTCCGGTGCCATCCTAGATGTCGGGACGAGATCCTCTTGTAGTGCTGGAGTGTTGTAACGCCCCGGATACAACATTCCATATTCGTACTCCGACCCTTGCCTTTTTCCGGAGATGTGATATGAGTTTCTTTCGTGGTTGGTTTTTCTCTTTGTTTTGCATTTTGTTCATGTCATGCATCTCATATCATGTCATCATGTGCATCGCAGTTGCATACGTGTTCGTCTCATGCATCGGAGCATTTTCCCCATTGTCCATTTTGCAATCCGACACTCCTATGTCATCCGGCGCCCCCTTTTGTCTCTTTTCGTGTGTGGGTGTTAAACTGTCTCGAAATGGACCGAGATTTGCCAAGCGGCCTTGGTACACCACTGGTAGACCGACTGTCAAGTTTTGTGCCATTTGGAGTCTGTTTGATACTCCAACGGTTAACCAGGGAACTGTAAAGGCCTCATGTGTGTTGCAGTCCAACACCCCTCCAAAATGGCCCAATAACTCATCCAAACCCCTCCATCCTCTCGGTCGTTCGATCATGGTCGCGTGGCCGAAAACCGCACCTCATTTGGGCTCTCCTAGCTCCCTCTACCTATATATTTGCACCTCCCCCCGAAAATTCACGGATGAAACCCTAGTCTACCACCTCCCCGCACCGTCGGACACGTCCATCGACGACCGGACATGTCCACCGCCACTTGCCACACGTTTCGGCCAATCAGAGGCCGACACAGCACCACAGCGCCGCCGTCGACCACTCCCCTCGCGCCACGTGGCCCGTCGGCTCCTCCCCACCGCGCCGCGGCCCACAGAGCCCACGGCTGGCCCGCGCCGGGCCCGATCGTGTCGAGCCGCCGCCCAGACACGCCCGCGCATCCGTCGCCTGGCTCCCGCTGACGCGCCGCATCGCGCCTCCGCCACCGGTCGTGCTCCGCCGCCCGCCAGTTCCCTGCCACAGCGCCACGCTCCGCCTGCAACCGTCGCCTTCCACCACCCCGCCGCGCTGCCATCTCCTCCGCGCCGTTGCCGCGCTAGCTCACCGTACCTCCGCCCGCGCCGGCTGTGCCGCCCCCTGCGTCGCCGGATGCCGCCTCTGCCGCCGCCCCTCGTCACCGGAGTCCGCGCCGACCTCGCCGGAGTTCTAACCGCCAGATCCGGCCCGGGTGGATCAGATCCACCGGGTGCCCGAACCAAACACCGCCGTGTCCTGGTTCCCTCCGTCCCGGATCTCTTCGTCCGCCAGTTGACTTTCTCGAAGAGGTTGATTTTCTCTAAGTCTTTGTCCCCGCTCATATTTTCATGCACTATTCATCATGCCATAACTCCTCATCGGTAGATCCGTTTTGCATGCATGATATACCAAAATGTTCATCAGGATGTGCTCTTCATTTTGTTCCATTGTGCCATGCTTGTTTGAGTCCATCTTGATGCCAAAATTGTTGATACAAGAGTGCTTTAAAATGTTAGTTCCTGTTACTTAGCAGAGTATGAGCATTTGTCATTTTTGCTAAATTTATTGTGTGTTGCATATGGGCATGAGCTCTACATGTGTTTTGGGCTATGCCATGCCATCGTTATAGGGGTGTATGCCATGTATTGTTGTGATCAATGTGTTGACTATCACAAGCATGCAAAGTAGCTCTCGTAATATTGCTAATTTCAGGGACTTAGAATTTCACTAAGTCTTTGCTCTGCTGTTATTTTTATGCCATGTATTCATGTTGCTACAGTGAGATAGATGCTTTATTTGAGTTGCTTCAGTAAGGAAGATTTGGACATATTGTTATGCTTTGTCCATCCATTCCCATGTTTGCTTTTATGGAGTTCCCTAGCATGACTCAATCTGGCTCTACTTTTGCTATAAAATGTTCCTGGCAGATTGTTTATGTGTTAATCAATTTTGCCAAGGTTATTGTAGTTGATCCATGCATGCTATGAACTTGTTCTTGCTTTGCTTGGCTTCATGATCATGTCTTCTTGCTGGTAGTATGCTTAGCTTCTCATGCAATGCCTTGTGTTGAGAGCATCGAGCTAGCAAACATGCCTTCATAATTCTGTTTATGCCATGCTCAGTTTTTCTGCAAAGTCTGAATCTGTTAACGAAACTTGCTATGTTTACATGGGTGCCATCATATTTTCAGTGCCATTTTGGCTTATGGTGAGTAAGGTACTTTTGTTATATGCTTTGAGTAGATCCATGCCATGCCTTGTATTGCTATGTTCTGTTCTTGTAGCATGTTGATATCCTGCTCTAAACATTGCTTCCTGATGTTAATTCCTGACATGCTAGTATTTTCAAAAAGTCTGCGATGCTGATATCTTTTGCACTTTTGCCATGCTTGTTTGAACCTGCTCTTGTGTGATTTAGCCGTAGATTAGTGTTCATCTTTTGTCAAGCATCTTGAGTATATCACTTCCATTTTCTTTGTTGCGATGTTGGAGCGCAGTAGCTTAAATTCTTGTTGCATTCTAGATGGCATCGTGCTGTTAATCGCAGAATTGTGCCATTATTGTTTTGCTTGCCATTTGAAAACCGTGCATCCGTTTCCGGCGATCTTTATATCGATTTCGACCTAAATCAACTCATCTTTCCAGCGCCACACTTGGTTTGCCAAGTTGATGCCTGGTTCAATCTTTTCCTTCTGGAGCACGCATATGCATTGCATATCACATCCCGCATACCATGCCATGTTTTGCATCATGTTGCTTGCGCATTGCACCGTGGTTGATTTTTGCTTCCTTTGCTTGTGTTCTTACTTTGGGTAGAGTCGGGAAACGAGTACGCGATCGAGGAACCCGTTGAGTATGCTTACGAGGATCAAGCTATCGTCAACTCGGAGAACTTTGCAGGCAAGATGACCATACCCTTTGCTCAGCCCCTAACCCACCTTGTCCTAGCAAACCGTTGTTTGGCTATGTTACCGCTTTGCTCAGCCCCTCTTATAGCGTTGTTAGTTGCAGGTGAAGATGGAGTTTGTTCCATGTTGAAACATGGATGTTGTTCGGATATCATTATTATATCTTGTTTACTTTAATGCATCTATATACTTGGTAAAGGGTGGAAGGCTCGGCCTTATGCCTGGTGTTTTGTTCCACTCTTGCTGCCCTATTTCCGTCATACCGGTGTTATGTTCCTTGATTTTGTGTTCCTTACGCGGTTGGGTTATAATGGGAACCCCTTGACAGTTCGCCTTGAATAAAACTCCTCTACCAAGGCCCAACCTTGGTTTTACCATTTGCCACCTAAGCCTTTTTCCCTTGGGTTCTGCAGACTCAAGGGTCATCTTTATTTTAAACCCCCGGGCCAGTGCTCCTCTGAGTGTTGGTCCAACTTGTCAGCCACCTGTGGCCACCAGGGGCAACTCTGGGCTGGCCTACCGGAAGTTTGGACAATCCGGTGTGCCCTGAGAACGAGATATGTGCAGCTCCTATCGGGATTTGTCGGCACATTCGAGAGGCTTTGCTGGTATTGTTTTACAATTGTCGAAAGGTCTTGTAACCGAGATTCCGAGTCTGATCGGGTCATCCTGGGAGAAGGAATATCCTTCGTTGACCGCGAGAGCTTGTGATGGGCTAAGTTGGGACAATGCTCGCGGTTATGGGAAGATGGGAATTTGTTAATGTTCGGTTGTAGAAAACCTGACACTTAACTTAATTAAAATGAATCAATAGCTTGTGTAGCCGTGATGGTCTCTTTTCGGCGGAGTCCGGGAAGAGAACACGGTCTCGTGTTATGCTTGAACGTAGGTAGCTACAGGATCACTTCTTGATCACTTCTAGTTCACGACCGTGCTTTGCTTCTATTCTCGCTCTCATTTGCGTAAGTTAGACACCATATATGCTAGTGCTTGTTGCAGCTCCACCTCACTACCCTTTCCTACCTTTTAAGCTTAAATAGTATTGATCGCAAGGGTGCGAGATTGTTGAGTCCCCGTGACTCATAGATACTTCCAAAACCAAATGCAGGTACCGATGATGTCAGTGGAGGTGGCGCAACCGAGCTCAGATGGGAGCTCGATGAAGATCTTGTTCATTGTGTCGTTTCGTTCCCAGTTGATCAGTAGTGGAGCCTAGTCGGGGCGATCAGGGATCTAGCATTAGGGGTTATCTTTCTTTATTTGGTTCCGTAGCCGGACCTTGATATTTATGTATTGTGTGAAGTGGCGATTGTAAGCCTAGTCTTTATCCCTTTCTTATTCAGTACATGGGATGTGTAAAGATTACCCCTCTTGCGACATGCCTACTATGCGGTTATGCCTCTAAGTCATGCTCCGACACGTGGGAGATATAGCCGCATCGTGGGTGTTACACTCGTCCCCTTTATTAAAAGAGGCGAAGGCAGTACCACTTTGCACATACCACTCCTTCTCCGCAATTCTTGTTAGCGATGGTGAGGGGGCAAGGGCGCAGTAGTGTCTCGACAGTGGTGACGAGGGCTTCCACTCGGCAGCGTATCCCTCCTCCTCCAGATCCTGAGGCAGCAGAGCCCGCTGCGAGAGGAGGGTGGAGGGGGTGCAGTCGAGGCCGCCATGGTGCCCGAGGAATAGGAGGACGAGGGAGCTCCTCGGCTGTGCCCCCGCTGGCGGCTCTTCCTCCGATGGAAGGCGACGTCAGGGATCAACCATGAGAGTTCATCATCAGGCTATGTAAGCCCTTGTGTGGTCACCTTCGTCTTCCAGCCTTCTTTTCCCGGGAGATGGAGCTCGAGCAACCGCACACTCAGAGGCTACACATGAGGGGCTACGAGAATGGAAGCATGTGGGTTGACGTCGATTTCCCCGCCCCACATGTAATTTATCTTTGTCGTGGCTGGAAGAACTTCGCTCGTGCCCACAGCTTCTCGGAGGGGCACTTTCTCCATTTCAAAATAATGGAGAGTGGCCTACTCCTCGTCAAGATCTTCAGGAGCTCGGGCTAGGCCACTTAGGGTGCTGCTTGGAGAGCTCGACCAACGATGAAAGCTCCTCCTTGAGCGAAAGCGACGAGGAGGACAACGACGGTGATGACGATGGTAGCGGGCGGAGGAGCGACGACTCTGACTCCAGCTGATTGTCGCCCGCAACATCTTCATTAGGGTGCAGTACCACCATATGCATCTGCGCCTCTTCCCTAGCAATGTGATTTGCCGGGGAGTTGGATGCAGAGGTGAGGATGGTGCTGTCGGGCTCCTCCAACAGTCTTCCAGCTGGACCCTGGCAGGCTTCCTCTCAGGCTGCAGCTCCGTTAGCCTTGCCAAATCCAACTGGCCCTGGTGACGGTAGTTGACGGGGCCGCCTTCCGCGGTGCTCTCCATTGAGGCGTTCCCTCATGCTTCCATTCCCTCTGGCGCTCCTTTTGTCCTCCTCGCCTTCGACGATTGTGCCTAGGAGGAGAGGGACAGGAAAGGGAATTACGGAGCAGTTATGTTTTTTCAATCTTAAACTCGTAGGCAATGCCAAATTTTAATTCAAATAATGTAATCTTTCAAGTCCATTTTTGTGTTCTGTAACACATGTACTTGCATCAATGAAAGAGATAAACCTTGCCGGGAACCTATGCATGTATATGTCTATGCAGAGGTGGAGTGCCTCTTTACTGTAATTAAAGGAGTTTTCCCTAGCAGGATATCCTGCCGGCACCCTTCTCGTCTGCCGGAGAACCATGTCTGCCGGGGAACAAACTGAGGCGCCAGCCCCCTGCCCACTCCCTTTTCACCAAGGGCCACTACGACCATCCAGGCCGAAGCTGCGTTCGAGCTAAGGATTGGAGTTCCCTAGTTCCAAGAGAATGGCGAGGTTTCTCTATGCACAAGTTATAGCTTATAGAACAGTAATGGATAAGTTCACGGCAGGAACCTGCAACTCCATGAGGACGAGAATGAATGCAGGATGCAATCCTATCTATATGCATATGCAAATGCTCATGAAATGCTTATGCAGTGATCTGGGTGTGCTCGTGCATGCATGCGATCTCGATCGGGCCCCCCCACAGCACTTCTTTATTTTATCTTGCATGGAGTCATCGTCCCGGCTTCGTACACGGGGTTACATGGAACTGAGTCTAGGCCTATACAAAAGGGTGGCTGTCGGGCAGTGCCCGGTAGCCTCGCACCTTATGGGTAGTACTTATGAAAATGCTCAATATTCCATGAGTTTTGCAACTGTGTGCCACCCGGTAAGGACCTTACCACTTCGGTGAAAGCTTGTGTGTACCCTTGGCGGACTGAACGCGCCTAAGGACAAGGTCACCTTCCTCAAAACACCGAGCACGAACCCTGCGTCTATGATAGCAACACAGGGCTTGCCGGTAGCATGCAACACGTGTAGTAGGCCGGAGACGGTTCTCCTCAAGTAGCACGGTGTCGTCACGCCGGTGCTGATCTTGCACTACTTCATCGGAGGCAAGCACTCGAGGGTGTCCGTAAATGTGTTCCGTGGGGATAACTGCTTCTGCCCCATAGACCAGTGAGAAGGGAGTCTACCCGGTAGCTCGGTTAGGTGTCATTTTGAGGGACCAAAGAACTACTGGCAGCTCCTCAATCCACAGCCTGCCGTGCTTCTACAGCGTATCGAAAGTTCTTGTCTTGAGTCGACGAAGCACTTCAGCGTTCGCCCTCTCAGCTTCTCCATTGCTCCGTGGGTGTGCCACAGAAGTGAATGAGATTTTTCATGCAAGGGTCTGAACGTATTGCATGAAGTCATGGCTCGTGAAATGGGTGCCGTTGTTTGTAATGATCCTTGCTGGAACTCCGAAGCGACACACCAATTCTTTCAAGAACTTGATAGCTGACTGAGCAATCACCTTTCTCATGGCAGTCACTTCCAGCCACTTTGCAAACTTGTCGATGTCAATGAACAAGAATTCAAAGCCCCAAATTGCTCAGGGGAAGGGGCCGAGGATATTGAGCCCCCAGACCGAAAATGGCCATGGTAGAGGGATTCTCTCAAGGGCTTGGGTAGGCAGATGTGTTCTCGTGGAATGGAACTAACAGGCTTCACATTTCATGACAAGCTCCACTACATCTTGGAGGGCTGTGGGCCAATAGAATCCTTGCCGTAATGCTTTCCCAACTAATGCCCTTGATCCAATGTGTGAGCCGCACATTCCTTTGTGAATC
This sequence comes from Triticum dicoccoides, assembly GCF_002162155.2. Lineage (NCBI taxonomy): Eukaryota > Viridiplantae > Streptophyta > Magnoliopsida > Poales > Poaceae > Triticum > Triticum dicoccoides. The sequence continues at coordinate 202,661,705 of NC_041388.1, read as the reverse complement.
TTAGCCAGCAGTTCCTTTCCTTCCTCCCAGCAAACACACTTCAATTTCACACCGTTGGGCCTTCTTCTGTATAGAGTATCATCGACAAACTGATACATATCGGCTCTCTGGGCTACTCTTTCAGCTTTATCTTGGTTGCTAGGGAGTTCTCCGGTTTGGAGGAAGTGGACAATGCGCATTGCCCAAGTTGGAGCCTGAGGCTCGGCAACGAGGACTAGCGGCACCTCCTCTGCTGCGGGAGCACCAGCCTCGTACGCGGGGTCCATAGGACCGGCTGGAGGGGTGGTCCGGTAGGCTGTGAGGAGTTGTTTCTGGCAGGGTCTCTTCCCGGAGCGGATGGCTATGCTGGGAGAGGCTTACCGTAGTCCAACTCTCTCCTCTTCCGAGCCATTCTGGCTGGTGATATGGAGGGTTGAGAGAGATGGAGAACAAAAGTTCCTTGTTCCACAGGAAGCTTCTGTGTAGCACACTTTCAAAGGTGATCAGCTATGCTGTTTTCTGCATGGGGTACGTGCTCTGTTTGCAACCCGTCAAAGTGCTCCTCCATTCTACTTACTTCCTCAACGTATGTTTCCATAAATGGGCATTGGTAATCCTTGTTGACTTGTCTCACCATAAGTTGTGAATCTCCTCGAGTGATCAGCTTTTTAATTCCCAATTCTACTGCAATCATGAGCCCGCCAAGGAGCCCTTCATACTCTGTTGTATTGTTGGTGGCTTCTTCCCGGGCAAAGTGCATCTGGACGACGTACTTCAAATGCTCCCCGAAGGGGGCAACAAGAAGCATGCTAGCCACTGCACCTCAGTTACTAGGGAAAACCTTATACACAGAATATTACCAGCAGCGCTCTTCAAAATACGATGCTACTGCTATTTAGCAACAACGTGTGCCGGGAAAACGTGCTGCTGAAAGAAAAATAGCAGTAGCGCGTCATCTCTAAACTGCGCTACTACTCTAATTGCCATGACCTCGCCGTCCAGCTAGTTAAAGCAGTAGCACCTTACACCGTACCGCGCTACCGCTATTCTCCTTACCTATAGCGCTTTTTCATACCTGCGCTACTACTAACTCTACCTTATCACCACGTGGCCGACCCTCTCTCTCACTCACTCTCCCTCTGAGTCACTCTCGCCCACGCCGTTAACCATTGTCGTTCGTCATCGCCGCCGCCGCCGTCGTCCGTCCGCCACCGAGGTACTCCCTCCTTCCGTCCCTCCTCCTCCCACCGTGACCTCCACCCTCCTCCTCCCACCGCGCCCTCCTCCCTCCGCCTGCGGCCGCCCCCTCCTCCCTCCTACGCCGGCAGCCCT
>NC_041388.1:202485016-202659751 GCF_002162155.2 Triticum dicoccoides | reverse complement strand
TGTCTTTGTTTTTGCAAATCGTAGGTCACTAGTTTATTTAGCAAGTGATTAATATAACTAGCTTATTTATACTAAGTGCTTAATGGACCTAGTTTATTTAGTAAGTTCTTAATAGAACTAGTTTATTTAGTAAGTAGTTAATAAAACTAGTTTATTTAGTAAGTAGTTAATAAAACTAGTTTACTTAGTATTAGGATTATATATAAGATATTTTCGAATATATTTTTCATATTTTGAACCATTGAAATGCAATGACCATCGATAAGTGGCCTATGTTTTGCCGGAGTGTTGATTAATTTCCATTCTGGCAAATTTCACGCGCTCGATGTGTCCTTTTTTAGCAAAGGTCATGCCGGATTTTTTGGGTTTTGCTGTCGAGTTATAATCTCTGAATTTTGAACACAGGAGATGTCTAATGACGATGGGATCCCGGAGTGCGGGTACTGCTATGATGACCGGGGTGTGTGCGATAGGTTTCCTTGCCTGCAAAATGATAGGTGTTTCAAAGTGAAGCTGGAAGAGACCTTCGATGTTTGTATGGTATGCAACGACACGCATTTCATCGTAATTAATATCATCACTTGTGCTTCTTTTGTTCAACCTGTAATTTATGGATTTTTTTCAATTCGATTAGTATATCCCATGCCATGCTAGACCATATGTATTGGATAAGCTTGGTTTTGGTTTAGATGACTTTGAGAATGTGGAGACGAGGAGGGCTCACTTAAGAACTAAACATGGTTACGAGTTTCTGGTTAAGTTCTACAATGCGGTCGATCGCTCCCATTTCGGTTGCTCTAATTGGGAAGCACTCTGCAAGGCATATGGATTTGAGGAGGGAATGCAAATAAGATTTGATACTCGTCCCGAAGATTATGATGATGATGATAATATCGACATCTGGGTGGATGTGGATATGCCTCCAGTTTTGCCTAGATGTGAGTTTGTCAAACTAATTTGTTAAGTTCGGTAATTTATGTTGTTAATTTAAAAATATTTGGTGTTCGTCCATACTAAAGTTATTTATTTATAATTTTCAACTTATTTCTTATCTTCAAGAAATAGTTGGAAGGTAGTAGACAACACATACTACAGCTATGACTCCAAGCTTAATTGTGAGGACAAAGGTTATCTTGTCTCATTCATAGAAGATGTTTATGCCTTCGAAACCAGTCACTCTATCAGCCAAAATTATACTAGATACGTGCCACTAGTCCATACATTGCTTGATGATAACTTCATTGCTAAAAACTTGGTAAGATTTTGTTAATGATGGTAACTTCATTGCATACATTATTCTTATGTAAACCATTGCTAACTATATATGTTACTATTTCGTTTTTGAACAGAGGCTCTCGAAGCAGGTTGTGCCTGACATGCTATTTACCGAAGGTGTTATGCATATGGTTAGCTTACGACCAACTCCTTCGGAGGCTTACCATACTGCATACTCGATTTCTTCAAATGATGGAAGGCTCAAAATCAAAGAATGGAGCAAAGTGATGAATGCGAACACGCAAATAATTGGAGACAAAATGAATGTGCGCAAGCCACAAGTTGGAGATAGGTTTATGTCCATTCTTCATTATGGTGAAGGACCGATTTATCTGTTTTATGGTATTTTAGCTAGGAGAGAGGAGTAGGTCCTAAGTATTAAGAACAATTAGTTAGTGTTGATTATATATGACTACAATGTCTTAGGCTTGATGGTGATGCTGAGTAGGAGTAGTGACTATGAGTACTATGATGATGATGAGGACGAGTTGTTATTATAACTAGTGACGAATTTGTTATATGATGTCCCATCATGGACGAAATGATGATTATGAGGAGTTATATGAGAATGATAGATTATGATGATAAGTTGTTAATGATATTATGATGATGATGAGAAGTTATTATGTCATTGGGTGAAAGAACCGCCGATTAGTTTCAAATGGATGGATCCAAAGTGACCATTGGTTACTTTGGATCCATGCACTTGAAACTAATCCAAGGTTCTTTCACCTAGTGATTTAATAACTCATTACGATGTAAAAACAATCTCTAAATTGCTACTGTATGAAAAATTGTATACAGGTATATGAATACGACCTAAAATTCAAAAGAAATGGAATAGGGAATAATATTAGTAGCGGTTGTTTTCGAAAGTGCTACTAATAATTAGCAGTAGCGATTGACTTGGAAAGAGCTACTACTAAGTAGATATAGCAGTAGAGAGTGCCAGTAGGCGCTACTGCTAAGCATTAGCTGTAGCGCCTTAGCAGTAGCGCGCTTACCCGCGCTACTGATAGGCCAAAAACCAGCGCTACTGCTAGGCTTTTCCCTAGTAGTTCCTCCTAGGAAAAAAGCACCATCAAAATACATAATCCATTCTTGGGGTGATTCCTTGCCGGGGATGACTGTCTCTGCCCTTTCCTCATCAGGGGTTGGCGTCCATTCTGCAATAAACTCTGCCAATGCCCAACTCTAAATAGTTAAAGTGCTCTCAAACTTCAAACCAAAGCTGGATAGCTCCAAAGCCCATTCCACTATGCTGCCAGTTGCCTTAGGGTTTCGGAGTATACTTTGCAACGGGAAACGAGTGACAACCGTGATCTCATGGGCTTGGAAGTAGTGGCACAGTTTCCTTGAGGCCATAATGAGACCAAAGATCAACTTTTGCATGCCAGAGTACATCGATCTAGCCCCCTGTATCAAGGAGCCGACGAAGTACACTGGGCGCTGCACCACTTTTTTCCTTGCCGCGTCCTTGGGGTTGCTCTTGTTGCCCTGCTCATTGCTATCCTGATTCTTATCTGACTCTATCGCGATCTGGCCACCTTCTGCCTCATCTACTTCTCGCTATGCTACCAAGGCCGCACTGACGACTTGGTTGGTTGCCGCCAAGTAAAGCAATAATGGATCTTGGGGTTTGGGTGCAACCAAGGTAGGCACAGATGATAAGTAGGCTTTCAATTCCTGCATCTGCTTCCAGGGTCCACTTCATAGGCCCTGCCTTCTTCAAAACCTTGAAGAACGGCCGTGCACGCTCGGCAAACTTGGTGATGAATCTGCTTAGCATGGCAACGCATCCCATCAAGCGCCTCACATCCTTAACTGTCCTTGGTGCTTGGATCTGCTCAGTGGCCTTGATCTTGTCAGGGTTGGCTTCGATCCCCTGATGGGACACGAAGAACCTGATTAGCTTGCCAGAGGGAACACCAAATACACACTTCTCCAGATTATGCTTCAGGTTGATCTCGCGTAGATTGGCAAATCTCTCTTCCAAATCCTGGATAAGGGTGGCCTTATCCTTGGTTTTGACCATGATATCATCCATATAGGATTCTATATTCCTATGTAGTTATGGCTCAAAACTGATTTGGACTGCCCTTGCAAAAGTGGACCCGGCACTCTTTAATCTAAACTGCATGCGGACAAAGCAGTACGTACCACACGGAGTGATGAATGATGTCTTCTCTTCATCTTCCTTGGACATGAAGATCTGATGATATCCTGAGTATGCATCCAGAAAGGAGAGCAAATAACATCCCGAAGTATAATCCATGATCTGGTCGATACGCGGCAAGGGAAAGGGGTCCTTTGGGCAAAGCCTTGTTGAGGTCTTTGAAATCAATGCAAAGCCTCCACTTCCCGTTAGCCTTCCGGACCACTACTTGATTTGCTAACCATGTAGGATGCAGTACTCCTCTGACCAAACCAGCTGCCTCTAACCTCTTGATTTCTTCGGCAATGAACTGTTGCCTCTCCAAGGCCTGCTTCCGTACCTTCTTCTTAACGGGCCGGGCAAGTGGGTAGACAACAAGGTGGTGCTCAATTACCTCCCTGGGAACACCAGAGATATCATATGGTTGCCAAGCAAAAACATCGATATTCCCTCGCAGGAAGGCAATGAGCGCGCTTTCCTATTTGTCATCGAGGGTGGCGCTGATAGTGAAAGTACCGTCAACGCCAGCCAGCCCTGCCAGGACCTTCTTCACTTTGGGTGTAGTAATCTTGGATCTCTTGCTGTTGGAACACTTCAGCACATCGTAAACGGGTGTCGTGCACTAGGAGGGGCACGCTTCTCGGACACGGCTACCTCTTGAGCACTGCGTTGGCTTTCCTCGAAGAGGAAGGGATGACGCAACAAAGTAGCGTAAGTATTTCCTTCAGTTTTTGAGAACCAAGGTATCAATCCAGTAGGAGGCTATGCTCGAGTCCCTTGTACCTACACAAAAACTATAGCTCAACGCAACCAACGCGCTTAGGGGTTGTCAATCCCTTCAAGGTTACTTACGAAAGTGATATCTGATAGAGATGATAAATAATATTTTTGGTATTTTTGGTATAGAGATGCAAATTAAATAAAGTAAAAGCAAAGTAAAAGCAAAGCAATAATAAAGTGATGGAGATTGATATGATGAGAAAGAGACTCGGGGGCCATAGGTTTTACTAGTGGCTTCTCTCAAAAGCATAAGTATTCTATGGTGGGTGAACAAATTACTGTTGCGCAATTGACAGAATTGAGCATAGTTATGAGAATGTCTAGGTATGATCATGTATATAGGCATCACGTCCGAGACAAGTAGACCGAAACGATTCTGCATCTACTACTATTACTCCACTCATCGACCGCTATCCAGCATGAATCTAGAGTATTAAGTTAAAAACAGAGTAACGCACTCAGCAAGATGATATGATGTAGAGGGATAGTTTCATGCAATATGATAAAAACCCCATCTTATTATCCTTGATGGCAATGATACAATACGTGCCTTGCTGCCCCTTTTGTCACCAGGAAAGGACACCGTAAGATCAAACCCAAAGCTAAGCACTTCTCCCATGGCAAGAACAACCAATCTAGTAGGCCAAACCAAACTGATAATTCGAAGAGACTTGCAAAGATAACCAATCATACATAAAAGAATTTAGAGAAGATTCAAATATTATTCATAGATAGACTTGATCATAAACCCACAATTCATTGGTCTCAACAAACACACCGCAAAAAGAAGATTACATCGAATAGATCTCCATGAGAGAGGTGGAGAACATTGTATTGAGATCCAAAAAGAGAGAAGAAGCCATCTAGCTATTAGCAATGGACCCGTAGGTCTGAAGTAAACTACTCACACTTCATCGGAGGGGCTTGGATGATGATGTAGAGGCCCTCCGTGATCGATGCCCCCTCCGGCGGAGCTTTAGAACAGGCCCCAAGATGGGATCTCGTGGATACAGAAAGTTGCGGCGGTGGAATTAGGTTTTTGGCTCCGTCCCCGATCGTTTTGGGGTACGTGGATATATATAGGAGGAAGAAGTACGTCGGTGGAGCTTCGAGGGGCCCACGAGGCAGGGGGCGCGCCCTCCACCCTCGTGACCACCTCGTGGCTTTATTGACGGAGGGTCCAAGTCTCTTGGATCTTATCTGATGAGAAAATCACGTTTCCGAATGTTTCATTCCATTTGGACTACATTTGATATTCCTTATCTTTGAAACCCTAAAACAGGCAAAAAAACAACAATTCTGGGCTGGGCCTCCGGTTAATAGGTCAGTCCCAAAAATAATATAAAAGTGGATAATAAAGCCCAATAATGTCTAAAACAATAGATAATATAGCATGGAGCAATCAAAAATTATAGATGCGTTGGAGATGTATCAAGCATCCCCAAGCTTAATTCCTGCTCGTCCTCGAGTAGGTAAATGATAAAAACAGAATTTTTGATGCAGAGTGCTACCTGGCATAACTTTAATGTATTTCTTCTTAATTGTGGTATGAATATTTAGATCAGAAAGATTCAAGACAAAAGTTCATATTGACATAAAATGATAATACTTCAAGCATACTAAATAAGCAATTATTCCTTCTCAAAATAACGTGGCCAAAGAAAGTTCATCCCTACAAAATCATATAGTTTAGTCATGTTTCATTTTCGTCACACAAGAATGCTATCATCATGCACAACCCCGATGACAAGCCAAGCAATTGTTTTATAGTTCAGTAATCTCAAACCTATAAACTTTCACGCAATATATGAGCGTGAGCCATGGACATAGCACTATGGGTGGAATAGAATATAATAGAGGGGGGTTATGTGGAGAAGACAAAAAAGGAGAAAGTCTCACATCAACGAGGCTAATCAATCGGCTATGGAGATGCCCACCGATTGATGTTAATGCAAGGAGTAGGGATTGCCATGCAACGGATGCACTAGAGCTATAAATGTATGAAAGCTCAACAAAATAAACTAGTGGGTGTGCATCCAACTTGCTTGCTCACGAAGACCTAGGGCACTTGAGGAGGACCATTGTTGGAATATACAAGCCAAGTTCTATAATGAAAAATTCCCACTAGTATATGAAAGTGATAACATGAGAGACTCTCTACTATGAAGATCATGGTGCTACTTTGAAGCACAAGTGTGGTAAAAGGATAGTAACATTGTCCCTTCTCTCTTTTTCTCTCAATTTTTTTGGGACTTCTTTTTTTATGGCCTTTCCCTTTTTTATTTATTCCTCACTTGGGACAATGCTCTAATAATGATGATCATCACACTTCTATTTATTTACAACTCAATGATTACAACTCGATACTAGAACAAAGATAACTCTATATGAATGCCACCAGCGGTGTACCGGGATATGCAATGAACCAAGAGTGACATGTATGAAAGAATTATGAACGGTGGCTTTGCCACAAATACTATGTCAACTACATGATCATGCTAAGCAATATGACAATGATGAGTGTGTCATGATGAACGGAATGATGGAAAGTTGCATGGCAATATATCTCGGAATGGCTATGGAAATGCCATAATAGGTAGGTATGGTGGCTATTTTGAGGAAGATATAAGGAGGTTTATGTGTGAAAGAGTGTATCATATCACGCGGTTTGGATGCACCGGCGAAGTTTGCGCCAACTCTCAATGTGAGAAAGGGCAATGCACGGTACCGAAGAGGCTAGCAAGGATGGAAGGGTGAGAGTGCGTATAATCCATGGACTCAACATTAGTCATAAAGAACTCGGATACTTATTGCAAAAATCTACAAGTCATCAAAAACCTCGGCACTACGCGCATGCTCCTAGGGGGATAGATTGGTAGGAAAAGACCATCGCTCGTCCCCGACAGCCACTCATAAGGAAGACAATCAAATAACACCTCATGTTTCAAATTTGTTGCATACCGTTTACCATACGTGCATGCTACGAGACTTGCAAACTTCAACACAAGTATTTCTCAATTTCACAACTACTCAACTAGCATGACTTTGATATTATTACCTCCATATCTCAAAACAATCATCAAGCATCAAACTTTTCTTAGTATTCAACACACTCATACGAAAGTTTTATTACTAATCTTGCATACCAAGCATATTAGGATTTTAAGCAAATTACCATGATATTAAGACTCTCAAAATAATCTAAGTGAAGCATGAGAGATCAATAGTTTCTATAAAACAAATCCACCATCGTTCTTTAAAAGATATAAGTGAAGCACTAGAGCCAAATTATAAAGCTCAAAAGATATAAGTGAAGCACATAGAGTATTCTATAAAATTCCAAATCATGTATGGCTCTCTCAAAAGGTATGTACAGCAAGGATGATTGTGATAGACTAACAATCAAAGACTCAAACAATAAAAGACGCTCCAAGAAAAACACATATCATGTGGTGAATAAAAATATAGCTCCAAGTAAAGTTACCGATAGAAGTAGACGAAAGAGGGGATGCCTTCCGGGGCATCCCCAAGCTTTGGATTTTAGGTGTCCTTAGATTATCTTTGGGGTGCCATGGGCATCACCAATCTTAGGCCCTTGCCATACCTTGTTCCATAATCCATCAAATCTTTACCCAAAACTTGAAAACTTCACAACACAGAACTTAAAGTAGAAAACTCGTGAGCTCCGTTAGCGAAAGAAAACAAAAGACCACTTCAAGGTACTGCAATGAACTCATTATTTATTTATATTTGTGTTATACCTACTGTATTACAACATCTCTATGGATTATAAACTATTTTACTAGCCATAGATTCATCAAAATAAGCAAACAACACACGAAAAACAGAATCTGTCAAAAACGGAACAGTCTGTAGTAATCTGTATCTAGCGCAAGATCTAGAACCCCAAAAATTCTAAAATAAATTGATGGACGTGAGGAATTTATGTATTAATCATCTTCAAAAAGAATTAACTAAATAGCACTTTCCAAATAAAAATGACAGCAGTTCTCGTGAGTGATAAAGTTTCTATTTTTTACAGCAAGTTCAACAAGACTTTCCCCAAGTCTTCCCAATGGTTCTACTTGGAACGAACACTAATTAAACACAAAAAACACAACCAAAACAGAGGCTAGATAATTTATTTATTACTAAACAGGAGAAAAAAAATCAAGGAATAAAAAAAATTGGTTTGCCTCCCAACAAGCACTATCGTTTAACGCCCCTAGCTAGGCATAACAAGCAAGAATATATCTAGGTATTGCCATCTTTGGTAGGCAATCCATAAGTGGCTCTCATGATAGATTCATATGGTAATTTTATTTTTTTCTAGGGAAGAGTTCCATGCCCTTTTTTAATGGAAATTGAAATCTAATATTCCCTTCCTTCATATCAATAATTGCACCAACCGTTCTAAGGAAAGGTCTACCAAGAATAATAGGGCAAGAAGGATTGCAATCTATATCAAGAACGATAAAATCTATGCGCACATAATTCCTATTTGCAAAAATAAGAACATCATTAATTATTCCCATAGGTTTCTTAATAGTGGAATCCACAAGATGCAAGTTTAGAGAGAAATCATCAAAATCACAAAAATCTAGTAAATCACACAAAGTTTAGGGAATAGTAGAGACACTAGCACCCAAATCACACAAAGCATAAAACTCATAATTTTTAATTTTAATTTTAATAGTTTGTTCCCACTCATCATAAAGTTTTCTAGTGATAGAAACTTCCAATTCAAGTTTTCTTCATAAGATTGCATCAAGGCATCAACGATATGTTTAGTAAATGCTTTATTTTGGCTATAAGCGTGAGGAGATTTTAGCACGGATTGCAACAAGGAAATACAATCAATCAAAGAGCAATTTTAATAGTTAAATTCCTTGAAATCCATAATAGTGGGTTTAGCAACATCTAGGGTTTTAATTTCTTCAATCCCACTTTTATCAAATTTAGCATCAAGATCAACAAATTCCGAATTCTTAGAACGCCTTCTAGGTAAAGGTGGATCATAATCAGTCCCATCATTATCAAGATTCATATTGCAAAACAAAGATTTAATAGGGGACACATCAATAACTTTTAGATCTCAATCATTATTTTCATAGGAACTAGAAGAACACGCTTTATAAAGGCATCTTTCTTAGCACGCATCCTAGCGGTTCTTTCTTTGCACTCGTCAATGGAAATTCTCATGGCTTTGAGAGACTCATTGATATCATGCTTAGGTGGAATAGATATATGTTTCAAAGAATCAACATCAAGAGCAATTCTATCAACGTTCCCAGCCAGATCATCAATCTTAAGCAATTTTTCTTCAATCATAGCATTAAAATTCTTTTGCGAAGAAATAAATTCTTTAATATTAGATTCAAAATCAGAGGGCATATTATTATAATTCCCATAAGAATTGTTGTAGGAATTACCATAATTATTATATGATTACTAGGATAAGGCCTAGGATTGAAATCTCCTCTATACGCGTTGTTACCAAAATTGTTCCTACCAAAAAAAATTCACATCCATAGATTCATTATTATTCTCAATCAAAGTAGACAAGGGCACATCATTAGGATCAGAAGAAACACTCTTATTAGCAAATAATTTCATAAGTTCATCCATCTTTCCACTCAAAACATAAATTTCTTCTATCGCATGCACCTTTTTAGTGGACTTTCAGTATGCCATTGAGAATAATTAACCATAATATTATCTAGGAGTTTAGTAGCTTCTCCTAAAGTGATTTCCATAAAAGTGCCTCCCGCGGCCGAATCTAAAAGATTTCTAGAAGCAAAATTAAATCCACAAATTCAAACCATCAGTACGGCAATTACATATCATTAATTTCATTCTCTCCCAAGCTTGTGCAACATGTTCATGATCAATTTGTTTAAAATTCATAATATCGTTTCTAAGAGAGATGATCTTAGTCGGAGGAAAATACATAGAGACAAAAGCATCTTTGCACTTGTTCCATGAATCAATACTATTTTTAGGCAAAGACGAAAACCAATCTTTAGCACGATCTCTAAGCGAAAAAGGAAATAGCTTCAATTGAACAATATCATTATCCACATCTTTCTTCTTTTGCATGTCACACAAATCAACGAAGCTATTTAGATGGGTAGCGACATCTTCACTAGGAAGGCCGGAGAACGGATCTTTCATGACAAGATTCAACAAAGCAGTATTAATTTCACAAGATTCAGCATCGGTAAGAGGAGCAATCGGAGTTCTAAGGAAATCATTATTATTGGTATTGGTGAAGTCACAAAATTTAGTATTATCTTGAGCCATCGCGACAAACAAGCAAACTAAGACACGAGCAAACAAAAAGCAAACAGGCAAAAGAGGCAAATAGAGAGGGAGGAAGGAGAGAGAGAGGGCGAATAAAACGGCAAGGGTGAAGTGGGGTAGAGGAAAACGAGAGGCAAATGGCAAATAATGTAATGCGGGAGATAGGGATTGTGATGGGTACTTGGTATGTTGACATTTGCGCAGACTCCCCGGCAACGGCGCCAAAAATTCTTCTTGCTACCTCTTGCGCACTGTGTTGGATTTCCCCGAAGAGGAAGGGATGATGCAGCAAAGTAGCGTAAGTATTTCCCTTAGTTTTTGAGAACCAACGTATCAATCCAGTAGGAGGCTACGCTCGAGTCCCTCGTACCTACATAAAAACAATAGCTCAACGCAACCAGCACGCTTAGGGGTTGTCAATCCCTTCACGATCACTTACGAAAGTGAGATCTGATAGAGATGATAAATAATATTTTTGGTATAGAGATGCAAAGTAAACAAAGTAAAAGCAAAGTAAAAGCAAAGAAATAATAAACTGATGGAGATTGATATGACGAGAAAGAGACCCCGGGGCCATATGTTTCACTAGTGGCTTCTCTCAAAAGCATAAGTATTCTACGGTGGGTGAACAAATTACTGTTGAGCAATTGACATAATTGAGCATAGTTATGAGAATATCTAGGTATGATCATGTATATAGGCATCACGTCCGAGACAAGTAGACCGAAATGATTCTGCATCTACTACTATTACTCCACTCATCGACCACTATCCAGCATGCATCTAGAGTATTAAGTTAAAAACAGAGTAACGCCCTCAACAAGATGACATGATGTAGAGGGATAGTTTCATGGAATATGATAAAAAACCCATCTTGTTATCCTTGATGGCAACGATACAATATGTGCCTTGCTGCCCCTTCTGTCACTGGGAAAGGACACCGTAAGATCGAACCCAAAGCTAAGCACTTCTCCCATGGCAAGAACAACCAATCTAGTAGGCCAAACCAAACTGATAATTCGAAGAGACTTGCAAAGATAACTAATCATACATAAAAGAATTCAGAGAAGATTCAAATATTATTCATAGATAGACTTGATCATAAACCCACAATTCATTGGTCTCAACAAACACACCGCAAAAAGAAGATTACATCGAATAGATCTCCATGAGAGAGGGGGAGAACATTGTATTGAAATCCAAAAAGAGAGAAGAAGCCATCTAGCTATTAGCTATGGACCCGTAGGTCTAAAGTAAACTACTCACACTTCATCGGAGGGGCTTGGATGATGATGTAGAAGCCCTCCATGATCGATGCCCCCTCCGGCGGAGCTCCGGAATAGGCCCCAAGATGGGATCTCGTGGATATAGAAAGTTGCGGCGGTGGAATTAGGTTTTTGGCTCCGTCCCTGATCGTTTGGGGGTACGTGGATATATATAGGAGGAAGAAGTATGTCGGTGGAGCTTCGAGGGGCCCACGAGGCAGAGGGCGCGCCCTAGGGGGGGTGCCCTCCACCCTCGTGACCACCTCGTGGCTTTCTTGACGGAGGGTCCAAGTCTCTTGGATCTTATCTGATGAGAAAATCACGTTTCCGAAGTTTTCACTCCATTTGGACTCCGTTTGATATTCCTTTTCTTCGAAACCCTAAAACAGGCAAAAAACAGCAATTCTGGGTTGGGCCTCCGGTTAATAGGTTAGTCACAAAAATAATATAAAGGTGGATAATAAAGCCCAATAATGTCTAAAACAGTAGATAATATAGCATGGAGCAATCAAAAATTATAGATATGTTGGAGACGTATCAGACACCTTGTCGGAGGTCCTACAATCCCTCTTCTTTCCATTGCTTTCCTTGGCGGGAGCTGCTGTTGCCGCAGCCTCTGCTACGACTGCATCCCGATACATCTTGTCCACACAGATAATTGCATCCTTCTCATCTGACAGGATAGTGACGACTCCCAATGGCACATGCATTTTTAGGGTGTTGTAAGCATAGTGGGATGCTGCCATGAACTTGGCCAGGGCTGGTCGTCCAAGAATCCCATTGTACGGAAGGGGGAGATCAACCACATCAAACACAATCTTCTTAGTCCGATCATTCAGCTCTCCCCCAAACGTCACTGGCAACATAATCTCCCCCTTAGGATGCCTCCTGCCGGGATTAACTCCTTGAAACATGCCAGTGGCCTCTAGCTCCTCTTCTCCTATCTGAAGCTTGCTAATAACTGTGGGGGAAATCAGATTCAACCTGTCCCCGCCGTCCACTAGCATCTTTGTGACCTTGAGGTTGCGAATTGTTGGGGAGACCAACAATGGTAAACACCCTACCGTTGTGGTGTGATCAGGGTGATCCTCTTCGTAAAAAATGATGGGTGTGCGGGACCATTTGAGCAGTTTTCGGGCCTCTAGCGCTGGTTCCACAGCATTGAACTCTCGTGCACATCGCTTGAGTTGGAGTTGAGAGGAGTGCAAAGATGCATCCCCATCAATACATAGGGCGTTAGTGGCCTTCTGAAATTCTTGCTCACTAGTTTCCTCCTCATTCCCTCCATCACTGGCATCATCACAAGTTTCCTTCCCTTGGCCCTTGGCGGGTTTTCCTTGGTTCCGAAAGGGTTTGCCAGGGCGATTTGCTTCACCGCCTCGGCCCTTACCGCCAGCAACATTCTGACCTTTTTCCTTATCACGCTTATCATACTCTGCCCTCTATTTCTTGACAAACTGCTCAACCTGATAACACTCCTGAAGATCGTGGCCTTTGGTCCGGTGGATCTTGTAGTATGGCCCATCACATTTCCCAACTTTTTCCGTGGCAGCGGCTTCCTGGTAGGCAGTGCACGCGGCAGCTTCCTTGCCGGGGGCCTCAGCCTTGGCCATCTTGCCGGTACTAGGTGTGCCGAAACCTTCTACACTCATCGCCGCCTTATCTCTTGGCTTCATACTATGCTTCCTACCCTTCCTCTGACTGGTTGATTCATCCTCATCCTCTGAATCAACATTAACGCAATCTTCCTCTCCGGGCAACTTCCTCCCTCCTTCCATCCGGGCACATTTATCCACCAGTGTATATTGTTCTTTCACAGTCTTGGGCAACCGCACGTTCCTTTTGGAATGAATGCGGCAGTTGCGCACATTGGACTGGAAAGCTGCTATAACGGCTGCCGGATGGATATTTGGAATATTTATATGATCTATACTGAGTCTCTACAAATACTTACAGAGGGTTTCTCCTTCCTTCTGCTGGAGAAGCTGCAGGTCGCTGGGTCTGCCGGGCTCTTGGGGGTCGTCGGTGAAGGCACCGATGAACTTGTGGCACAGGTCTGCCCGTGATGAAATGGAGTTCTCCGGTAGGTGCATCAGCAAAGACCTCACGTTGGAGATGAGGGCCAAAGCGAAGTAGTTGGCGAACACCTTCTCATCTCTTCCCCCGACAGCCTGAACATCGATGGTGTAGATGCTCAGGAACTCTGTCGGGTCCAACCTCTCATCATACTTCTCAGGTATCTCTGGCTTGAACGTGCGAATGGACGGCCAACAGACTTTCCGCAGCTCACGTGTGAAGGTAGGGCAGCCGACCTCGAAAGGTAGGCACCCGCCAACACCGAGCGCAGATTCGTCGAAGTTGAGGGCGTCGCACTCGTCGGTCTAGCGGGGGTAGTTGCGGCGCCGTTCGGCGACGACCCGCGCTTCTCCCTCCTGCCTATCTTCCGGGGTTCAACATCGGCCTGGACATGCTCGAGGGTCAAAAGAGGCCATCGAGATGTACTCATGGTCTTGATTCTGTTGTGTCCTCGCTGGCTGCCATGGTGTGGACAGAACCGTGGGGACAGCCCCTTCGTACGGCTAACGGCGCGAGCGGTGGCTGTTGCTTGGGGAGGTTCCAATGGGCAAGATCGTCGCGAGCCCCCAACTTCGGTGAAACCGAGAAGGCTTTGGATGGTGGCACGCCACTCGTCCATCTGCTCGGATGCTGGCAGGAACCTCAGCAATAGCTGAGCTCGCGCCACGGCTTCCATGGTCGTGCTTGGCATGGATGTCGATAACGTCGACCACACTGTCGCCTGGCTCCGGATGGTGCTAGTGGTGGCGGCGACGGTGGCGGCACCGTGCCCACACTGCTGTGGGACGACCACAGGGGCAGCGGGGTCACGTGGCGGTGGTGCTTGAAGATCAGAAGCTCCGTTGAGCACAGCGGCTTGGTTGGCTCATGCGCCGTGGCCGCTCCCGGGATGGGGCGACCTGATAGAGGCAAAGGTGTCCCGATGTTTCGATGAGATAGATAACATTTTCTGTGGGAGTCGACTTTGACGATCCGACTACGAACGTGCGAAGATGTCGCGCCTTAGCAATCGCTAAACCAACTTCCGAGGGTTATTGACCACGCCGGAGCACGATCAACCTGACCATGAGGGTCTATTTCCTGCGAGCAAACAAAGAACAAGCAAAAACTGAGATTGCAATCTGGATATTGTGAATAAAAGAGGAAAGCTTTATTAATGAAGGTGGGGTTTTGTAACGTCTTGGTCTGGTCATTGGACACAAACGAAGTACACGAAGTTGCAGCTATGGCGAACTTTTAATCTAAACAAAACCCAAAGTCTAAATGATGCCCTAAGGGATGTATATATGGAGAAGAGAGGGGGGGGTAATTTCGTGGCCCTTGGAGGAGGTGTCCGAAACCAACCCTAACTATTGTTTCCCCAGACATACGGACTATAAAAACTGCCTATAATCAAGTATTTCGAAATTACATGGGCCTGGCCCACAAATAAGGTGACGCAACACCTAGAATAGCCTCTGGACGAAATTTATGAAGTGGCATCTTGTATATTTCGTCCAAGGCTTCATGCACACATTATGGTGGCTTCAAAGTCCTGGAATCATCACTCGTAACTCAATTCTTGTTCCCCTTGCGCATGCCATCATCTCCATGCTTGAACATTTCTCCAAGGTTCATCTTTCTTGTCCAAGCTAGGCCCTTCATTTGTAAGCAAAACAAATGTATCCAATTCAGGCAGCATCATATTCTCATGAACATTAGAATCGTTACCAAGAAACGAAAGTACCTGACAATTCAATTGGCGTGCACGAGCTCTAGTAATTGGTCCAGTATGTATAGCAGCAGGGCTGTGAGTGTAACAATGGTATTGATGTCCTCATCATCCTCCCTTCTTGAAATGAAGTCGTCCTCGACGAAAGCTCATCTTTTTCACCCATATAAGGCTTCAAATCTGTAATGTTAAAAGTGGGACTAACCCCAAAATCTGCAGGCAGCTCAAGTTTATATTCATTATCATTTATTTTCTCTAACACCTTAAAAGGACCATCAGCACGTGGTATTAGCTTTGATTTGCGCAAATTAGGAAATCTATCCTTACGCAAATGTAACCAAACAAGATCTCCAGGTGCAAACACAACATGTTTTCTACCCTTATCTCCATCTAGTTTATATTTAGCATTCATACACTCAATGTTTTCCTTAGTTAAATCATGCATTTTTAAAATCAATTCAGCACGTTCCTTAGCATCAAAATTAACCTTCTCCCTAGATGGAAGAGGCAACAAATCAATAGGTGCACGAGGTAGGAAACCATACACAATTTCAAAAGGGCACATCTTAGTAGTAGAATGCAATGAACGATTATAAGCAAATTCAATATGAGGCAAGCATTCTTCCCACATTTTCTTATTATTCTTGAAAACAGCCCTAAGCATAGTAGACAATGTTCTATTGACTACTTCAGTTTGTCCATCAGTTTCGGGGTGGCAAGTAGTACTAAAAAGTAGTTTAGTCCACAACTTAGCACATAAACATCACCAAAAGTGGCTAAGAAATTTAGTGTCACGATCTGAAACAATAGTATTTGGCACACCATGCAAGCGAATAATTTCATGAAAGAACAAATCAGCAACATTAACAACATCATCGCTTTTATGACATGGTATAAAGTGTGCCATTTTCGAGAACCTATCCACGACAACAAATATGCTATCCCTCCCCTTCTTTGTTCGAGGTATACCTAAAACAAAGTCCATAGATATATCCTCTCAAGGAATACTAGGTACAGGAATAGGCATATATAAACCATGAGGATTGAGTCATGACTTAGCTTTTTGACATGTAGTGCAGCGAGCAACAAAACGCTCAACATCCCGTCTCATCTTTGGCCAAAAGAATTGTGTAGCAAGTACGTCCTCCGTCTTCTTCACGCCAAAGTGTCCCATTAGTCCTCCTCCATGCGCCTCCTGCAACAACAAAAGACGAATGGAGCTAGCTGGAATGCATAGCTTGTTAGCACGGAACACAAATCCATCATTAACGGCGAGCTTCTTTACAATTCTGCATTACATCTTTAAAATCAGCAGCATGCACATATTGATCTCTGGTGGTCTCCAAACCAAATATTTTGAAGTCAAGTTATGAAAGCATAGTATAGCAATGAGACAATGCATCAGCAATAAAATTTTCTTTACCCTTCTTGTGCTTAATAACATAAAGGAAAGTCTTAATGAATTCAACCCATTTAGCATGTCTACGATTCAATTTAGCTTGACTGTTAATATGTTTCAAAGATTCATGATCAGAATCTATAACAAATTCTTTGGGCCATAAATAATGTTGACATGTCTCTAAAGTCTGAACAAGAGCATATAATTCTTTATCATAAGTAGAATAATTCAGACTAGGCCCACTCAACTTTTCATAAAAGTATGCAACAGGTTTGCCATCTTGTAATAACACACCTCCTAATCCAATTCCACTAGCATCACATTCAAGCTCAAAAGTCTTATTAAAATCAGGAAGTTGGAGTAAAATTGCATGTGTCAACTTATCTTTCAATACCGTGAAGGCTTCTTCCTGTGCGGTACCCCAAACAAAAGGCACATCCTTCTTTGTAAGCTCATTGAGAGGTGCAACAGTGGTGCTAAAATCTCTCACAAAACGCCTATAGAATCTAGTGAGGCCAAGAAAACTCCTCACTTGTGTGACCATTTTGGCCTGCGGCCAACTCTCAATAGCTTCAATCCTGGCTTTATCAACTTCAATTCCCTGTGGAGTAACAACATAGCCATGAAAAGATACTCGGTCGGTGCAGAAGGTGCACTTCCCAAGGTTACCAAACAAACGTGCATCACATAGAGCAATAAAACCAGCACGTAAATGTTCCAAATGTTCCTCCAAAGATCTGCTATAAATCTGTATATCATCAAAATAGACTACCACAAATCATCCAATGAAAGCACGTAAAACTTCGTTCATTAGTCTCATGAAAGTACTGTAACATCCCAAAATTCTAAATTTTGGAATGTTAAAATAAATAGATTGATTGATTTATTGTTTGATTGTTGTGTGATTGATTGAGTGAAATTTGAAACTTTTTGAAAGTTAAATGAGAGGGAATAAAAGGACTTTCCCAAACTTTCACCTTTTTCTTTTTGATCCCAATGAATTCAAATTCTTTTCATCACAAAACCCTGGAGAGAAGATGACATGACTTCTTCCATTTATTTAAGTGACAAGGGGTGTTAAAAATATTTGAATTTCATTTGAGAATATTTCCAATTCTGAAACTTTATAAAACTCAATGATTTTCACGAGAGGACATAAAATGAATTCTTCAAATTATATGAAATATGAGTTGGGAGTTTCAAAGGATCAAATTCAAAATTCTTTTGGAATTATTTTTCAATTTGGAGTTATTTATTCAAATCATTTTTCTCCAAAAATAAAATACATGGAAAATAGGGTAACATGATTCCCTACAACAGAAAATTGGAGAGAAATAAATTTGATTTCATTTTGGTATTTTTAAAATGATTTTTGTTTGATCTTATTAGAGCAGGAGCACTATTAGAATTATTAGAATTTGTATGTATCTTATTTAATGCCAGAAAAATGTTCATGTCGTAGAAAATCTTTTTCTGAAAATTTTGATATATAATATGCCTATATAAAATTTTTATTTTATTTTGTTATTCGGTTTTCCTTCTGTTTCTATTTTAAAAAAAATTGTATGTGCGGCCCATATTTATTTATCGCCTACATGCGCAGTATAGTAGCTTCTGGCGCCCCATTGTTTTTCTCTTAAATAGGCCAGGCCCAGCCAGCCTTTTCTTTTTTTTCTCTTAGGCCGAATTTTGTAAAAAAAAAAGACTGCACCGCAGCGTGCACGCGGCCGGCCGAAGGCCTTTAGGCCCATCCGCCTCTTTTCTTCTCTGTTTCGTATATTTTCGTCTACGTTTAGTCCCACATTGCCTAGCCTTTGACCCCTAAGCCTCTTTTCCACCAATAAATATAGACTCATAGAGCCTCCAAAAATCATCCGATTCGGGTTAAATCAATATTTTGGTTTGACTAGATTCATTTAAGAAAAATATATTTCTGCTCTCCGACGCGACTTTTGGAAATTGTCTCCTTTTTCCAAAGGTGTCTTTTCTCTCCCTTATAAAGGTATCTTTCTTTGTTTTTTTTTTCTTATACCTCCATAGTTTATTACTTTTAGACTAATATGATAAAATAATTAGATTATCAATTAGTCTACGTATTTATACATTAGACCCTAGCCCGTAGCTATTTTTTCTTCCGTAAAACAGCTTGGCCCTGATTTTTCAAATAGCCATAACTTTTTACTCGTTTGTCCAAATCCAACGAAACCAACGCCCACTTCTTCGTTATGATCTCCTCTATCCAGTAATCCAACTCAAACATGTTTTTCAAAAGTTTAAAATTTAAATTAGATCAGATTTGAATTCAAACTTTGTTTGATCATAACTTGAGTTTCGTAGCTCCGTTTGAGTTGATTCTTTTTGCAAATCGAAACTCTTGACCTAAACTTTTTGATAAGGCCAAATTCATATCATTTTGGTACTGTTAGAAATTGTTTTATGTTGCAAGAGTTATTTTCTTGGTTTTGATGTTTTCCGAATTGTCTTCTTCGATCTTTCTGATACTTTGAGTGATTGCTTATGTGTGATTACTATTGCTTGCTTACGATCGATTGACCGGAGTGTGACGAGTAGAACTATCAAGAGTTTTGAGTGCGAATCATCTTCATCAACATTGCAGGCAAGTTCAGACTTTGATCATATCCTCTTTCATACCCAGTTTTATTGCATTAGATCAATCCTGAAACATTGCATGATTAGGATCTAGTTAAATTGTGGGATTGGGAAGTAGTTGAGGTAGTACCTATTACCTGTTGTAGTATCAAACCTTTGGGAGTTACTTTCACGTTTTCCTATTATGCCATGCTATGCTAGTAGACGTGGATTGGGTGAGTGATATCCATGAAAGAAGTGAGTTGGTTAATTAATGGTTTATCTAAGGTGGCAACTTAAACACACATCTGGGTGGATTGAGGTACCTGGTTATTCTAGTATTGCCTGTCTAGGCACCTGGGTAGACCAGGATTGCCTATTTTTTTAATGGACCGCCACCCAGGGTCAAAGGGATCATGAGATTTTTCATACTAGAAACTTCCGTGTGAAGCCACAAGCTATTATGGGCTCTAGCATAGTTGATTAAGTCATGCGAACTCTTATAGGGTAGACTAGCAGATGTAGGGGAAAGTAGGTGTAACAGTCTATCCATCGTAAGGTGCTAGCGCTTCTGAAAGACTATATCTCGGTCATCCGTTTCTCAAACACCATGTAGTGTGAGAAATACAACGGAGCGATCGAGTCTTGTGGGAAAAGTGCGCAACCTCTGCAGAGTGTATAAACTAATCATGATTAGCCGTGTCCCCGGTTATGGACGTCTTGAGTATCTAGTTCTTGGATTATCATGTTGATCTCATCACGTTACTTAAATAATTGGTTGGGTTTTAATGATGTTACTTAATTGGGATTGAGAATGCTGTCAACCATTCTCAATGTTCAAAAACCACCATGATAGTTAATTAAAATGTATTCTTTTGAAGTAGGGAAAAATTGGCTTTTTGCCAAAACATATAACCATAGAGCTTTTCCACCAGCCATATATGCTTATAGTGATAGCCATTGTTCATCATTCTCTATGGTGTCAATTTGCCAGTACATTCAATGTACCGACCCTTCGTGGCTGCAACGTCTCATGTTGCAGGATTTCTTACGATGAGTAAGTGATACGTTAGGGTTATGATTTCTACACTCAACTTTGCCGTTGGTGATGATGGAAATCCACAACGTTGTTACTTCCGCAATTTTGGATTGAGGTAATAGTATCTTACGTTACTTATACATGTGATTTACCTCTGTTATAAATCCTCGAGTACTGTGTGTGTCAGCATACCGATGCAGGGATAACACTTAAGCACAGAGACATGATCCATTTGGGTTGGGTCGCTACAAGATGGTATCAGAGCACATGTTGACTGTAGGACGTGACCCTAGAAACTGGCAAGCCCATAGCAAAGATTTTTTCTCTACAACTTTCCCTTTCAAAAATATCTTTTACCTCTCTTCTCTTTTGAGCTTATTCAAAAATTCCATTTTAGTGAGACTATACCCTTTTTCCCTTTGGATCACTCAAAATTCGACGGATGAGACCACTCCAAGAAGTACAAGATATTGGACAACTAAGACCGCTTCAGAATGAAGAGGATTTTTACCGTGCATTTGAATAATGGAAACTACAATGGTTGAAGACCGAATACAAGTAGAATTTGAAGGCTCTAAAGAATTCCCAAATTTGTATGACCTAGGAAGGCTACCCTTATGGAACTTGGAAGACTATGGAAGTTGTCAATACCCGAGATCAAGGTGTATCGGCGAAAGACCGGAACATGGAGCATTATAACTCGAAGTTTTGTCAAGGAAAAACCCTAAGGCAGGAGATATCAACTATGGAGAGATAGCTCATGGAAATGACAAGAGCAGAAACACAGCTATCCATGAAGTTATCTCCCGCTTATGCTATTGTCACCGTGTTGAGTTAAGCATGTATATGCATGGAAGGATTGGATGGTAGAAGGCTGATGGAGCACCCATCGGCAATATGAAGTTTTAACCTTAGCCGGTGTATCACCAGGATCTGGAGTATTACATCAAGAAGTTAAGATGGATCCACAAGAAGCCATATTTGAAAGGAAGCATTTCATAAAGAACTCGGGACCTAGAAGCTGAAAGTAGCCAAGCTAGAGGAGCAAACCCTCGAGATACAGGAGATTAGTCAGGAACGGAAGGACCGTAGTGCCATGGTTCATGTCAAGGATGTTGAAACCCGGAAGTTTGGAAAGCAACTCCAAAATATTAAAGGACGTCACGAGAGACTTCGTGTCAACAGAGATGATCTGGCAAAAGAACTTGAGAAGGACAAGCATGATCGGAAGAAGCCCATCGGAGATATGAACAAGGCTTGAAGAGTTAGACGACGTTAAAGATTTATTAACCTTTAGAAGACCAAACCCCTGTTATACACTTACGTTAGATGCGACGTTTGTGAGCTGTCATTTTTTTGATGTTTTCCCGACAGCCACAAATAAAATCTGTCTTTTCAAAACTATTGTTTGTATTGTGTGCATCCCTCTCCCTCTCTCTTATCTTACCCCAAACCCATGGACCCAATAGAGGATGAATGAAGATGAGCTTATATTTTCTGGACCAATGAGTTAATTGGAGACGGACCAATGGATTCAGAACATGGAGGATCACATGGAGAATAACCCTATAGTTGGAAATGATATGACCCAGCATGCTCTTCAGTGCTTTGAAAGAGGTGCTGCTACTTGGTGGAGGATGTACCAAACCATCAATGGATGGCAAGGGGGACCACTTGGAAAGAATTTAAGTTGACTCTGCAAAGATCTCACCTTGTGTCCCAGAATTTGAAGCCTTATGGAAAGGATATGAAGAAACCTTGTGCATGCAAGATTTGTGGAGAAATAGGACACACCCATAAAGAACACAAGGATGAATTCCCTAATTGTGAAGGAAGTCACCTAGTTGAAGAATGCCCAATTAGGAAGATTACTTGCTTCTTGTGTGAAGGGACTAGCCACTATCCTGCTCAGTGTCACATTTACCCCATGGTACAACGAACCATCCAACAGAAGAAAGAAGTAATGAAAGGATCCCTCATGGAAATTTTAGAAGAAACTATGATGAAGGAAGAGGTGCGAGACACACCTAAAGAGGACCCGAGTAAACCCTGCACTAAGTCTTGCTATTCATGTGGAGAAGAAGGACACATCTCCCAAAATTGTTTGAATGGGGATCTAGTAGAATTCCCGACGGAGGTAGTAGAGTATGACTCACAAGAAATAGAATACATGATTGGAACGGAAAAGTCCAGGAAGAGAAGTAGATTGGATTCCAGGAAGGACCTGAGTCATATCACCTGTTATAGGTACAAGGAGTCAGGGCACTACCTCAACAGTTGCCCAAAAAAGGAAACCTCGAGACTTGTTAGAAGTAATATGTTTTCGTTGTAATGAAGTAGGGAACTTTGCTAGAGAGTGTCCCAAAGAGAAGGAAACTTGTGCTAGATAGTTGAGTTTGCAACAAAAGAAATGGAGTAGTAGAAGTGAGGACATTTTCTTTTATATTGAGGTGTTGAGTTGAGACATGTAATGGAAAAGCGAGAGATTGTAATCACTTGAGAATGAATAAAGTTAGCATCGTTGGTACTGATAAGGATTTTATGAGTTGTTACCCTATGAAGAAGGATTTTGACCATTTCTGAAGATATGAGAAATATGGTTTATGGAAGATTTGTGCATTTTAAGGGTGGTAGTACCCTGTAAGAACCCTTGACCCCTGGAAAAGATAAGGAATCTTCACTGAGTGGATTTCGGACAAAATGAATACGAGTTTTGTCTTGATATGTTTGATACCCCAAGAGTGTGTGGGATGAAGTTGGAGACCGTCAGTTGTTTGGACCAAATGTGATCAAGGAGTCAGAAGAGAATGTTAATTTGATACGAGATACACTGAAGGTACCTCAGTCCAGGCAGAAGAGTTATAAAGACTAAAAAAACGCAAGGAGGTAGTCTATAAAATTGGAGACAGAGCACGTCTTCGTGTGCCCCCTCTGCGAGGAGTTAAACGATTTGGAGTTAAGGGATAGTTGGCCCCGAGGTTTGTAAGACCATACCGAGTTTTGGAGCGTATGAGAGAAGTGGCATACAAGTTGGAGTTACCCGAAGGACTGTTAGGAGTTCATGATGTGTTTCACGTTCCCCGGTTGAAGAAGTGCCATGCAGAGATGGCCAGTATTCCCCTGTAAGGACGCTTGACCCTGGAAAGGATAGTGATGTTCCACGAGGTGGAATATGGACTTCATAAGTATAAGTTTTATCTCGGTATGTGGGATATCCCACGAGGATGAAGAGATGAATTACTATTGGATATAAAGGAGGTATGATGTTGGAAATATGGATCAATGGATATTCCATGATGAGTCTGAGTAATCATGTCCTAGTTTGGTGCCAATAGAAGGAAGGAAGACAGTACAATTGGATGGATTTAAGAATACTAGGAAGTTGGAAGTTGGAATAATGATCAGTTGCCCGATGATAAGTTCAAGGACTACAAGTGATAAGATGGGCCGTAACCCACAGGCCCCAGGACCTACCAAGAAGCAAGCACATCCTTGCTGAAGGAAGAACCCTGGAGGAAGATACGACGTTTATCGGCAGACAATTTTATAGGAGTAACGCAAAACCTGAGAGATTGTGAAGGAACGATAGATGTTTGTTTGGCTTGCAAAATCAATGGATTTATCCGAACCTTGGTTCATCGACAAGAGAAATTTGAAATGCTTGTGAGGATGACCGAGTGTTAGAATGCGAGATTCGCTAAACTGTATACAAGGTAATGATTTGGGTGCGGGATGGATTGATCACCATACCAACTTACTCTTATTATTCGCCTTGCTATATGGGATGGTAAATCTGAGTGACTTACCTATAGTAGAGAGACGGTGATCAAAATCCTGTTTAAACCTTAGAATGGTATAAGAATTTTTCCCTTCTACACGGCAGTTGTTGCCAACCGTAGGTTATACGGTGAGGTTCAACCCAGACCCATTTCCTGCAGGAGAAACCATAAATTGTTGACCACCATGAGATATCGATAGTTGTTTAGTTTTGGCGTCAGACTCGTCAGCTAAGAAGACCCAGTCTTGGAATAACCTTACCCGGAAGAAAGGATACAAAAGAATTGAGCAAAAAAGTTATGCCACTACCGGAAGAGCCCGGAGAAGGAACTATCCTTACGATCTGAGAAGACCGACACTGTCAAGAATAAGGATGGAGTATATGAGTTTTGATGGAATCGTAACAACGATTTTAAGGGTGGTAGCACCCAGACCCCAGAGACGATTGATGAGATTTTGAGAAGACCCCAAACCTAACCAATTTCTTTCTAGCCTCTCCGAATCTCGAGGACGAGATTCATTTTAAGGGTGGTAGGTTTGTAACATCCCAAAATTCTAATTTTTGGAATGTTAAAATAAATAGATTGATTGATTTATTGTTTGATTTTTTGTGTGATTGATTGAGTGAAATTCGAAACTTTTTGAAAGTTAAATGAGAGAGAATAAAAGGACTTTCCCAAACTTTCACCTTTTTCTTTTTGATCCCCATGAATTCAAATTCTTTTCATCACAAAACCCTGGAGAGAAGATGACATGACTTCTTCCATTTATTTAAATGACAAGGGGTGTTGAAAATATTTGAATTTCATTTGAGAATATTTCCAATTCTGAAACTTTATGCAACTCAATGATTTTCACGAGAGGAGATAAAATGACTTCTTAAAATTATATGAAATATGAGTTGGGAGTTTCAAAGGATCAAATTCAAAGTTCTTTTGGAATTATTTTTCAATTTGGAGTTATTTGGATTTTATTCAAATCATTTTTCTTCAAAAATAAAAATACATGGAAAATAGGGTAACATGATTCCCTACAACAGAAAATTGGAGAGAAATAAATTTGATTTCATTTTGGTATTTTTAAAATGATTTTTGTTGGATCTTATTAGAGCAGGAGCACTGTTAGAACTATTAGAATTTGTGTGTATTTTATTTAATGCCAGAAAAATGCTCATGTGGTAGAAAATCTTTTTCTGAAAATTTTGATATATAATATGCCTATACAAAATTTTTATTTTATTTTGTTATTCGGTTTTCCTTCTGTTTCTATTTTAAAAAAAGACTGTACGTGCGGCCCATATTTATTTATCGCCTACATGCGCAGTATAGTAGCTTCTGGTGCCCTATTATTTTTCTCTTAAATAGGCCAGGCCCAGCCAGCCTTTTTTTTCTCTTAGGCCGAATTTTGTAAAAAAAAAAAAGACTGCACCGCAGCGTGCGCGCAGCCGGCCGAAGGCCTTTAGGCCCACCCGCCTCTTTTCTTCTCTGTTTCATATATTTTCGTCTACGTTTAGTCCCACATTGCCTAGCCTTTGACCCCTAAGCCTCTTTTTCACCAATAAATATAGACCCATAGAGCCTCCAAAAATCATCCGATTCGGGTTAAATCAATATTTTGGTTTGACTAGATTCATTTAAGAAAAATATATTTCTCCTCTCCGGTGCGACTTTTGGAAATTGTCTCCTTTCTTCAAAGTTGTCTTTTCTCTGCGTTATAAAAGTATCTTTCTTTGTTTTTTTCTTCTTATACCTCCGTAGTTTATTATTTCTAGACTAGTATGATAAAATAATTAGATTATCAATTAGTCTATGTATTTATACATTAGACCCTAGCCCGTAGCTATTTTTTTCTTCCGTAAAATAGCTTGGCCCTGATTTTTCAAATAGCCATAACTTTTTACTCGTTTGTCCAAATCCAACGAAACTAACGCCCACATCTCCGTTATGATCTCCTCTATCCAGTAATCCAACTCAAACATGTTTTTGAAAAGTTTAAAATTTAAATTAGATCAGATTTGAATTTAAATTTCGTTTGATCATAACTTGAGTTTCGTAGCTCCGTTTGAGTTGATTCTTTTCGCAAATCGAAGCTCTTGACCTAAACTTTTTGATAAGGCCAAATTCATATAATTTTGGTACTGTTAGAAATTGTTTTATGTTGCAAGAGTTATTTGCTTGGTTTTGATGTTTTCCGAATTGTCTTCTTCGATCTTTGTGATACTTTGAGTGATTGCTTATGTGTGGTTACTATTGCTTGCTTACGATAGATTGACCGGAGTGTGACGAGTAGAACTATCAAGAGTTTTGAGTGCGAATCATGTTCATCAACATTGCAGGCAAGTTCACACTTTGATCATATCCTCTTTCATACCCAGTTTTATTGCATTAGATCAATCCTCAAACATTGCATGATTAGGATCTATTTAAATTGTGGGATTGGGAAGTAGTTGAGGTAGTACCTATTACCTATTGTAGTATCAAACTGTCGGTGTCAAAACCGGCGGATCTCGGGTAGGGGGTCCCGAACTGTGCGTCTAGGCTGGATGGTAACAGGAGGCAAGGGACACGAAGTTTTACCCAGGTTCGGTCCCTCTCGTTGGAGGTAAAACCCTATGTCCTGCTTGATTAATATTGATGATATGGGTAGTACAAGAGTAGATCTACCATGAGATCGAAGAGGCTAAACCATAGAAGCTAGCCTATGGTATGATCATTGATGTGTATGTTGTCCTACGGACTAAAACCCTCCGGTTTATATAGGCATAGGATAGGGTTAGGGTTACATAGAGTCGGTTACAATGGTAGGAGATTTAAATATCCGCATCGCCAAGCTTGCCTTCCACGCCAAGGAAAGTCCCTTCCAGACATGGGACGAAGTCTTCAATCTTGTATCTTCATAGTCCAGGAGTCCGGCTGAAGGTATAGTCCGGTTATCCGAACAACCCCTAATCGAGGACTCCCTCACAAACCATTGGGAGTTACTTCTACGTTTGCCTATTATGCCATGCTATGCTAGTAGACGTGGATTGGGTGAGTGATATCCATGACAGATGTGAGTTTGTTAATTAATGGTTTATCTAAGGTGGCAACTTAAACACACATTTGGGTGGATTGAGGTACCTGGTTATTCCAGGATTGCCTGTCTAGGCACCTGGGTAGACCAGGATTGCCTGTTTTTTTATGGACCGCCACCCAGGCTCAAAGGGATCATGAGATTTTTCATACTAGAAACTTCCGTGTGAAGCCACAAGCTATTATGGGCTCTAGCATAGTTGATTAAGTCATGCGAACTCTTACAGGGTAGACTAGCAGATGTAGGGGAAAGTAGGTGTAACGGTCTATCCATCGTAAGGTGCTAGCGCTTCTGAAAGACTATGTCCCAGTCATCCGTTTCTCAAACACCATGTAGTGCGAGAAATCCAACGGAGGCGATCAAGTCTTGTGGGGAAAAGTGCGCAACCTCTACAGAGTGTATAAACTAATCATGATTAGCCGTGTCCCCGGTTATGGACGTCTTGAGTATCTAGTTCTTGGATTATCCTGTTGATCTCATCACGTTACTTAAATAATTGGTTGGGTTTTAATGATGTTACTTAATTGGGATTGAGAATGCTGTCAACCATTCTCAATGTTCAAAAACCACCATGATAGTTAATTAAAATGTATTCTTTTGCAGTAGGGAAAAATTGGCTTTTTGCAAAAACATATAACCATAGAGCTTTTCCACCAGCCATATATGCTTATAGTGATAGCCATTGTTCATCATTCTCTATGGTGTCAATTTGCCAGTACATTCAATGTACCGACCCTTCGTGGCTGTAACGTCTCATGTTGCAGGATTTCTTACGACGAGTAAGTGATACGTCAGGGTTACGATTTCTACACTCAACTTTTCTGTTGGTGTTGATGGAAATCCACAACCTTATTACTTACGCTATTTTGGATTGAGGTAATAGTATCTTACGTTACTTATACATGTGATTTACCTGTGTTATAAATCCTCGAGTACTGTATATGTCAGCATACCGATGCAGGGATAACACTTAAGCACAGAGACTTGATCCATTTGGGTCGGGTCGCTACAAGATGGTATCAGAGCACATGTTGACTGTAGGACGTGACCCTAGAAACTGGCAAGCCCATAGCAAAGATTTTTTCTCTACAACTTTCCCTTTCAAAAAGATCTTTTACCTCTCTTCTTTTCTGAGCTTATTCAAAAATTCCATTTTAGTGAGACTATACCCTTTTTCCCTTTGGATCACTCAAGATTCGACGGATGAGACCACTCCAAGAAGTACAAGATATTGGACAACTAAGACCGCTTCAGAATGAAGAGGATTTTTACCGTGCATCTGAATAATGGAAACTACAATGGTTGAAGACCGAAGACAAGTAGAATTTGAAGGCTCTAAAGAATTCCCAGATTTGTATAACCTAGGAAGGCTACCCTTATGGAACTTGGCAGACTATGGAAGTTGTAAATACCCGAGATCAAGGTGTATCGGCGAAAGACCGGAACATGGAGCATTAGAACTCGAAGTTTTGTCAAGGAAAAACCCTAAGGCAGGAGATATCAACTATGGAGAGATACCTCATGGAAATGACAAGAGCAGAAACACGGCTATCCATGAAGTTATCTCCCGCTTATGCTATTCTCACCGTGCTGACTTAAGCATGTATATGCATGGAAGGATTGGATGGTAGAAGGCTGATCGAGCACCCATCAGCAATATGAAGTTTTAACCTTAGCCGGTGTATCACCAGGATCTGGAGTATTACATCAAGAAGTTAAGATGGAGCCACAAGAAGCCATATTTGAAAGGAAGCATTTCGTAAAGAACTCGGGACCTAGAAGCTGAAAGTAGCCAAGCTGGAGGAGCAAAACCTCAAGATACAGGAGATTAGTCAGGAACGGAAGGACCGTAGTGCCATGGTTCATGTCAAGGATGTTGAAACCCGGAAGTTTGGAAAGTAACTCCAAAATATTAAAGGACGTCATGAGAGACTTCGTGTCAACACAGATGATCTGGCAAAAGAACTTGAGAAGGACAAGCATGATCGGAAGAAGCCCATCGGAGATATGAACAAGGTTTGAAGAGTTAAACGACGTTGAAGATTTATTGACCTTTAGAAGACCAAACCCCTGTTATACACTTATGTTAGATGCGATGTTTGTGAGCTGTCATTTGTTTGATGTTTTCCCGACAGCCACAAATAAAATCTGTCTTTTCAAAACTATTGTTTGTATTGTGTGCATCCCTCGCCCTCTCTCTTATATTACCCCAAACCCATGGACACAATAGAGGATGAATGAAGATGAGCTTATATTTTCCGGACCAATGAGTTAATTGGAGACGGACCAATGGATTCAGAACATGGAGGATCACATGGAGAATAACCCTATAGTTGGAAATGATATGACCCAGCATGCTCTTCAGTGCTTTGAAAGAGGTTCTGCTACTTGGTGGAGGATGTACCAAACCATCAATGGATGGCAAGGAGTAACCACTTGGAAAGAATTTAAGTTGACTCTGCAAAGATCTCACCTTGTGTCCCAGAATTTGAAGCCTTATGGAAAGGATATGAAGAAACCTTGTGCATGCAAGATTTGTGGAGAAATAGGACACACCCATAAAGAACACAAGGATGAATGCCCTAATTGTGAAGGAAGTTACCTAGTTGAAGAATGCCCAATTAGGAACATTACTTGCTTCTTGTGTGAAGGGACTACCCACTATCCTGCCTAGTGTCACATTTACCCCATGGTACAACGAACCATCCAACAGAAGAAAGAAGTAATGAAAGGATCCCTCATGTTAATTTTAGAAGAAACTGTGATGAAGGAAGAGGTGCGGGACACACCTAAAGAGGACCCGAGTAAACCCTGCACTAAGTCTTGCTATTCATGTGGAGAAGAAGGACACATCTCCCAAAATTGTTTGAATGGGGATCTAGAAGATTCCCGACGGAGGTACTAGAGTATGGCTCACAAGAAATAGAATACATGATTGGAACGGAAAATTCCAGGAAGAGAAGTAGATTGGATTCGAGGAAGGACCTGAGTCATATCACCTGTTATAGGTGCAAGGAGTTAGGGCACTACCTCAACACTTGCCCAAAAAAGGAAACCTCGAGACTTGTCAGAAGTAATATGTTTTCGTTGTAATGAAGTAGGGCACTTTGCTAGAGATTGTCCCAAAGAGAAGAAAACTTGTGCTAGATAGTTGAGTTTGCAACAAAAGAAATGGAGTAGTAGAAGTGAGGACATTTTCTTTTATATTGAGGTGTTGAGTTGAGACATGTAATGGAAAAGCGAGAGATTGTAATCACTTGAGAATGATTAAAGTTAGCATCGTTGGTACTGATAAGGATTTTATGAGTTGTTAACCTATGAAGAAGGATTTTGACCATTTCTGAAGATATGAGAAATATGGTTTATGGAAGATTTGTGCATTTTAAGGGTGGTAGTACCCTGTAAGAACCCTTGACCCCTGGAAAAGATAAGGATACTTCACTGAGTGGATTTCAGACAAAATGAATACAAGTTTTGTCTTGATATGTTTGATACCCCAAGAGTGTGTGGGATGAAGTTGGAGACCGTCAGTTGTTTGGACCAAATGTGATCAAGGAGTCAGAAGAGAATGTTAAGTTGATACGAGATAGACTAAAGGTACCTCAGTCCAGGCAGAAGAGTTATAAAGACTAAAAAACGCAAGGAGGTAGTCTATAAAATTGGAGGCAGAGCATGTCTTCGTGTGCCCCCTCTACGAGGAGTTAAACGATTTGGAGTTAAGGGACAGTTGGCCCCGAGGTTTGTAAGACCATACCTAGTTTTGGAGCGTATGAGAGAAGTGGCATACAAGTTGGAGTTACCCGAAGGACTGTTAGGAGTTCATGATGTGTTTCACGTTCCCCAGTTGAAGAAGTGCCATGCAGAGATGGCCAGTATTCCCCTGTAAGGACGCTTGACCCTGGAAAGGATAATGATGTTCAACAAAGTGGAATATGGACTTCATAAGTATAAGTTTTATCTTGGTATGTGGGATATCCCACGAGGATGAAGAGATGAATTACTATTGGATATAAAGGAGGTATGATGTTGGAAATATGGATCAAGGGAAATTCCATGATGAGTCTGAGTAATCATGTCCTAGTTTGGTGCCAATAGAAGGAAGGAAGACAGTACAATTGGATGGATTTAAGAATACTAGGAAGTTGGAAATTGGAATAATGATCAGTTGCCCGATGATAAGTTCAAGGACTACAAGTGATAAGACGGGCTGTAACCCACAGGCCCCAGGACCTACCAAGAAGCAAGCACATCCTTGTTGAAGGAAGAACCCTGGAGGAAGATACGATGTTTATCGGCAGACAATTTTATAGGAGTAACGCAAAACCTGAGAGATTGTGAAGGAACGATAGATGTTTGTTTGGCTTGCAAAATCAATGGATTTATCCGAACCTTGGTTCGTCGACAAGAGAAATTTTGAAATGTTTGTGAGGATGACCGAGTGTTAGAATGCGAGATTCGCTAAACCGTATACAAGGTAATGATTTGGGTGCGGGATGGATTGATCACCATACCGACTTACTCTTATTATTCGCCTTGCTATATGGGATGGTAAATCTGAGTGACATACCTATAGTAGAGAGACGGCGATCAAAATCCTGTTTAAACCTTAGAATGGTATAAGAATTTTTCCCTTCTACACGGCAGTTGTTGCCAACCGTAGGTTATACGATGAGGTTCAACCCAGACCCATTTCCTGCAGGAGAAACCATAAATTGTTGACCACCATGAGATATTGGTAGTTGTTTAGTTTTGGCGCCAGACTCGTCAGCTAAGAAGACCCAGTCTCGGAATAACCTTACCCGGAAGAAAGGATACAAAAGAATTGAGGAAAAAAGTTATGCCACTACCGGAAGAGCCCAGAGAAGGAATTATCCTTACGATCTGAGAAAACCGACACTGTCAAGAATAAGGATGGAGTATATGAGTTTTGATGGAACCGTAACAATGATTTTAAGGGTGGTAGCACCCCAGACCCCAGAGACGATTGATGAGATTTTGAGAAGACCCCAAACCCAACCTATTTCTTTCTAGCCTCTCCGAATCTCGAGGACGAGATTCATTTTAAGGGTGGTAGGTTTGTAAAATCCCAAAATTCTAATTTTAGGAATGTTAAAATAAATAGATTGATTGATTTATTGTTTGATTGTTGTGTGATTGATTGAGTGAAATTCGAAACTTTTTGAAAGTTAAATGAGAGAGAATAAAAGGACTTCCCCAAACTTTCACCTTTTTCTTTTTGATCCCCATGAATTCAAATTCTTTTCAGCACAAAACCCTGGAGAGAAGATGACATGACTTCTTCCATTTATTTAAATGACAAGGGGTGTTGAAAATATTTGAATTTCATTTGAGAATATTTCCAATTCTGAAACTTTATGCAACTCAATGATTTTCACGAGAGGAGATAAAATGACTTCTTAAAATTATATGAAATATGAGTTGGGAGTTTCAAAGGATCAAATTCAAAGTTCTTTTGGAATTATTTTTCAATTTGGAGTTATTTGGATTTTATTCAAATCATTTTTCTTCAAAAATAAAATACATGGAAAATAGGGTAACATGATTCCCTACAACAATAAATTGGAGAGAAATAAATTTGATTTCATTTTGGTATTTTTAAAATGATTTTTGTTGGATCTTATTAGAGCAGGAGCACTGTTAGAATTATTAGAATTTGAGTGTATTTTATTTAATGCCAGAAAAATGCTCATGTCGTAGAAAATCTTTTTCTGAAAATTTTGATATATAATATGCCTATATAAAATTTTTATTTTATTTTGTTATTCGGTTTTCCTTCTGTTTCTATTTTAAAAGAAGACTGTACGTGTGTCCCATATTTATTTATCGCCTACATGCGCAGTATAGTAGCTTCTGGCGCCCCATTATTTTTCTCTTAAATAGGCTAGGCCCAGCCAGCCTTTTTTTTTTCTCTTAGGCCGAATTTTGTAAAAAAAATAAGACTGCACCGCAGCGTGCGCGCGGCCGGCCGAAGGCCTTTAGGCCCACCCGCCTCTTTTCTTCTCTGTTTCGTATATTTTCGTCTACGTTTAGTCCCACATTGCCTAGCCTTTGACCCTTAAGCCTCTTTTCCACCAATAAATATAGACCCATAGAGCCAACAAAAATCATCCGATTCGGGTTAAATTAATATTTTGGTTTGACTAGATTCATTTAAGAAAAATATATTTCTCCTCTCCGGTGCGACTTTTGGAAATTGTCTCCTTTCTTCAAAGTTGTCTTTTCTCTGCCTTATAAAGGTATCTTTCTTTGTTTTTTTCTTCTTATACCTCCGTAGTTTATTATTTTTAGACTAATATGATAAAATAATTAGATTATCAATTAGTCTACGTATTTATACATTAGACCCTAGCCCGTAGCTATTTTTTTTCTTCCGTAAAACAGCTTGGCCCTGATTTTTCAAATAGCCATAACTTTTTACTCATTTGTCCAAATCCAACGAAACTAACGCCCACATCTCCGTTATGATCTCCTCTATCCAGTAATCCAACTCAAACATGTTTTTGAAAAGTTTTAAATTTAAATTAGATCAGATTTGAATTTAAATTTCGTTTGATCATAACTTGAGTTTCGTAGCTCCGTTTGAGTTGATTCTTTTCGCAAATCGAAGCTCTTGACCTAAACTTTCTGATAAGGCCAAATTCATATAATTTTGGTACTGTTAGAAATTGTTTTATGTTGCAAGAGTTATTTGCTTGGTTTTGATGTTTTCCGAATTGTCTTCTTCGATCTTTGTGATACTTTGAGTGATTGCTTATGTGTGGTTACTATTGCTTGCTTACGATAGATTGACCGGAGTGTGACGAGTAGAAGTATCAAGAGTTCTGAGTGCGAATCATCTTCATCAACATTACAGGCAAGTTCACACTTTGATCATATCCTCTTTCATACCCATTTTTATTACATTAGATCAATCCTCAAACATTGCATGATTAGGATCTATTTAAATTGTGGGATTGGGAAGTAGTTGAGGTAGTACCTATTACCTGTTGTAGTATCAAACTGTCGGTGTCAAAACCGGCGGATCTCGGGTAGGGGGTCCCGAACTGTGCGTCTAGGCTGGATGGTAACAGGAGGCAAGGGACACGAAGTTTTACCCAGGTTCGGGCCCTCTCATTGGAGGTAAAACCCTACGTCCTGCTTGATTAATATTGATGATATGGGTAGTACAAGAGTAGATCTACCATGAGATCAAAGAGGCTAAACCCTAGAAGCTAGCATATGGTATGATCATTGATGTGTATGTTGTCCTACGGACTAAAACCCTCCGGTTTATATAGGCACCGGATAAGGTTAGGGTTACATAGAGTCGGTTACAATGGTAGGAGATTTAAATATCCGCATCGCCAAGCTTGCCTTCCACGCCAAGGAAAGTCCCTTCCAGACACGGGACGAAGTCTTCAATCTTGTATCTTCATAGTCCAGGAGTCCGGCTGAAGGTATAGTCCGGTTATCTGAACACCCCCTAATCGAGGACTCCCTCACAAACCTTTGGGAGTTACTTCTACGTTTGCCTATTATGCCATGCTATGCTAGTAGACGTGGATTGGGTGAGTGATATCCATGACAGATGTGAGTTTGTTAATTAATGGTTTATCTAAGGTGGCAACTTAAACACACATCTGGGTGGATTGAGGTACCTGGTTATTCCAGGATTGCCTGTCTAGGCACCTGGGTAGACCAGGATTGCCTGTTTTTTTCTATGGACCACCACCCAGGCTCAAAGGGATCATGAGATTTTACATACTAGAAACTTTCGTGTGAAGCCACAAGCTATTATGGGCTCTAGCATAGTTGATTAAGTCATGCGAACTCTTACAGGGTAGACTAGCAGATGTAGGGGAAAGTAGGTGTAACAGTCTATCCATCGTAAGGTGCTAGCGCTTCTGAAAGACTATGTCTCGGTCATCCATTTCTCAAACACCATGTAGTGCGAGAAATCCAACGGAAGAGATCGAGTCTTGTGGGGAAAAGTGCGCAACCTCTGCAGAGTGTATAAACTAATCATGATTAGCCGTGTCCCGGTTATGGACGTCTTGAGTATCTAGTTCTTGGATTATCCTGTTGATCTAATCACGTTACTTAAATAATTGGTTGGGTTTTAATGATGTTACTTAATTGGGATTGAGAATGCTGTCAACCATTCTCAATGTTCAAAGACCACCATGATAGTTAATTAAAATGTATTCTTTTGCAGTAGGGAAAAATTGGCTTTTTGCAAAAATATATAACCATAGAGCTTTTCCACCAGCCATATATGCTTATAGTGATAGCCATTGATCATCATTCTCTATGGTGTGAATTTGCCAGTACATTCAATGTACTGACCCTTCGTGGCTGCAACGTCTCACGTTGCAGGATTTCTTACGACGAGTAAGTGATACGTTAGGGTTACGATTTCTACTCTCAACTTTGCCGTTGGTGTTGATGGAAATCCACAACCTTGTTACTTCCGCTATTTTGGATTGAGGTAATAGTATCTTACGTTACTTATACATGTGATTTACCTCTGTTATAAATCCTCGAGTACTGTGTGTGTCAGCATACCGATGCAGGGATAACACTTAAGCACAGAGACTTGATCCATTTGGGTCGGGTCGCTACAAGATGGTATCAGAGCACATGTTGACTGTAGGACGTGACCCTAGAAATTGGCAAGCCCATAGCAAAGATTTTTTCTCTACAACTTTCCCTTTCAAAAAGATCTTTTACCTCTCTTCTCTTCTGAGCTTATTCAAAAATTCCATTTTAGTGAGACTATACCCTTTTTCCCTTTGGATCACTCAAAATTCGACGGATGAGACCACTCCAAGAAGTACAAGATATTGGACAACTAAGGCCGCTTCAGAATGAAGAGGATTTTTACCGTGCATCTGAATAATGGAAACTACAATGGTTGAAGACCGAAGACAAGTAGAATTTGAAGACTCTAAAGAATTCCTAGATTTGTATGACCTAGGAAGGCTACCCTTATGGAACTTGGCAGACTATGGAAGTTGTCAATACCCGAGAGCAAGGTGTATCGGCGAAAGACCGGAACATGGAGCATTAGAACTCGAAGTTTTGTCAAGGAAAAACCCTAAGGCAGGAGATATCAACTATGGAGAGATACCTCATGGAAATGACAAGAGCAGAAACACAGCTATCCATGAAGTTATCTCCCGCTTATGCTATTCTCACCGTGCTGAGTTAAGCATGTATATGCATGGAAGGATTGGATGGTAGAAGGCTGATGGAGCACCCATCAGCAATATGAAGTTTTAACCTTAGCCGGTGTATCACCAGGATCTGGAGTATTACATCAAGAAGTTAAGATGGAGCCACAAGAAGCCATATTTGAAAGGAAGCACTTCGTAAAGAACTCGGACCTAGAAGCTGAAAGTAGCCAAGCTGGAGGAGCAAAACCTCGAGATACAGGAGATTAGTCAGGAACGGAAGGACCGTAGTGCCATGGTTCATGTCAAGGATGTTGAAACCCGGAAGTTTGGAAAGCAACTCCAAAATATTAAAGGACGTCACGAGAGACTTCGTGTCAACAGAGATGATCTGGCAAAAGAACTTGAGAGGGACAAGCATGATCGGAAGAAACCCATCGGAGATATGAACAAGGCTTGAAGAGTTAGACGACGTTGAAGATTTATTGACCTTTAGAAGACCAAACCCCTGTTATACACTTACGTTAGATGCGACGTTTGTGAGCTGTCATTTGTTTGATGTTTTCCCGACAGCCACAAATAAAATCTGTCTTTTCAAAATTATTGTTTGTATTGTGTGCATCCCTCTCCCTCTCTCTTATCTTACCCCAAACCCATGGACCCAATAGAGGATGAATGAAGATGAGCTTATATTTTCCGGACCAATGAGTTAATTGGAGACGGACCAATGGATTCAGAACATGGAGGATCACATGGAGAATAACCCTATAGTTGGAAATGATATGACCCAGCATGCTCTTTAGTGCTTTGAAAGAGGTGCTGCTACTTGGTGGAGGATGTACCAAACCGTCAATGGATGGCAAGGAGTAACCACTTGGAAAGAATTTAAGTTGACTCTGCAAAGATCTCACCTTGTGTCCCAGAATTTGAAGCCTTATGGAAAGGATATGAAGAAACCTTGTGCATGCAAGATTTGTGGAGAAATAGGACACACCCATAAAGAACACAAGGATGAATGCCCTAATTGTGAAGGAAGTCACCTAGTTGAAGAATGCCCAATTAGGAAGATTACTTGCTTCTTGTGTGAAGGGACTACCCACTATCCATCTCAGTGTGACATTTACCCCATGGTACAACGAACCATCCAACAGAAGAAAGAAGTAATGAAAGGATCCCTCATGGAAATTTTAGAAGAAACTGTGATGAAGGAAGAGGTGCGAGACACACCTAAAGAGGACCCGAGTAAACCCTGCACTAAGTCCTGCTATTCATGTGGAGAAGAAGGACACATCTCCCAAAATTGTTTGAATGGGGATCTAGTAGAATTCCCGACGGAGGTAGTAGAGTATGACTCACAAGAAATAGAATACATGATTGGAACGGAAAAGTCCAGGAAGAGAAGTAGATTGTATTCTAGGAAGGACCTGAGTCATATCACCTGTTACAGGTGCAAGGAGTCAGGGCACTACCTCAACAGTTGCCCAAAAAAGGAAACCTCGAGACTTGTCAGAAGTAATATGTTTTCATTGTAATGAAGCAGGGCACTTTGCTAGAGATTGTCCCAAAGAGAAGGAAACTTGTGCTAGATAGTTGAGTTTGCAACAAAAGAAATGGAGTAGTAGAAGTGAGGACATTTTCTTTTATATTGAGGTGTTGAGTTGAGACATGTAATGGAAAAGCGAGAGATTGTAATCACTTGAGAATGAATAAAGTTAGCATCGTTGGTACTGATAAGGATTTTATGAGTTGTTACCCTATGAAGAAGGATTTTGACCATTTCTGAAGATATGAGAAATATGGTTTATGGAAGATTTGTGCATTTTAAGGGTGGTAGTACCCTATAAGAACCCTTCACCCCTAGAAAAGATAAGGATACTTCACTGAGTGGATTTCAGACAAAATGAATACGAGTTTTGTCTCGATATGTTTGATACCCCAAGAGTGTGTGGGATGAAGTTGGAGACCGTCAGTTGTTTGGACCAAATGTGATTAAGGAGTCAGAAGAGAATGTTAAGCTGATACGAGATAGACTGAAGGTACCTCAGTCCAGGCAGAAGAGTTATAAAGACTAAAAAGACGCAAGGAGGTAGTCTATAAAATTGGAGATAGAGCATGTCTTCGTGTGCCCCCTCTGCGAGGAGTTAAACGATTTGGAGTTAAGGGACAGTTGGCCCCGAGGTTTGTAAGACCATACCGAGTTTTGGAGCGTATGAGAGAAGTGGCATACAAGTTGGAGTTACCCGAAGGACTGTTAGGAGTTCATGATGTGTTTCACGTTCCCCAGTTGAAGAAGTGCCATGCAGAGATGGCCAGTATTCCCCTGTAAGGACGCTTGACCCTGGAAAGGATAATGATGTTCCACGAAGTGGAATATGGACTTCATATGTATAAGTTTTATCTCGGTATGTGGGATATCCCACGAGGATGAAGAGATGAATTACTATTGGATATAAAGGAGGTATGATGTTGGAAATATGGATCAAGGGAAATTCCATGATGAGTCTGAGTAATCATGTCCTTGTTTGGTG
The DNA here is from genome assembly GCF_002162155.2 of Triticum dicoccoides. Taxonomy (NCBI): domain Eukaryota; kingdom Viridiplantae; phylum Streptophyta; class Magnoliopsida; order Poales; family Poaceae; genus Triticum; species Triticum dicoccoides. The sequence goes on along the minus strand of NC_041388.1, from coordinate 202,620,609 downwards.
CCAATAGAAGGAAGGAAGACAGTACAATTGGATGGATTTAAGATTACTAGGAAGTTGGAAGTTGGAATAATGATCAGTTGCCCGGTGATAAGTTCAAGGACTACAAGTGATAAGATGGGCCGTAACCAACAGGCCCCAGGACCTACCAAGAAGCAAGCACATCCTTGCTGAAGGAAGAACCCTGGAGGAAGATACGATGTTTATCGGCAGACAATTTTATAGGAGTAACGCAAAACCTGAGATATTGTGAAGGAACGATAGATGTTTGTTTGGCTTGCAAAATCAATGGATTTATCCGAACCTTGGTTCATCGACAAGAGAAATTCTGAAATGCTTGTGAGGATGACCGAGTGTTAGAATGCGAGATTCGCTAAACCGTATACAAGGTAATGATTTGGGTGCGGGATGGATTGATCACCATACTGACTTACTCTTATTATTCGCCTTGCTATATGGGATGGTAAATCTGAGTGACTTACCTATAGTAGAGAGACGGCGATCAAAATCCTGTTTAAACCTACTAATGGTATAAGAATTTTTCCCTTTTACACGGCAGTTGTTGCCAACCGTAGGTTATACGGTGAGGTTCAACCCAGACCCATTTCCTGCAGGAGAAACCATAAATTGTTGACCACCATGAGATATCGATAGTTGTTTAGTTTTGGCGCCAGACTCGTCAGCTAAGAAGACCCAGTCTCGGAATAACCTTACCCGGAAGAAAGGATACAAAAGAATTGAGGAAAAAAGTTATGCCACTACCGAAAGAGCCTAGAGAAGGAATTATCCTTACGATCTGAGAAGACCGACACTATCAAGAATAAGGATGGAGTATATGAGTTTTGATGGAACCGTAACAATAATTTTAAGGGTGGTAGCACCCCAGACCCCAGAGACGATTGATGAGATTTTGAGAAGACCCCAAACCCAACCTATTTCTTTCTAGCCTCTCCGAATCTCGAGGACGAGATTCATTTTAAGGGTGGTAGGTTTGTAACATCCCAAAATTCTAATTTTGGAATGTTAAAATAAATAGATTGATTGATTTATTGTTTGATTGTTGTGTGATTGATTGAGTGAAATTCGAAACTTTTTGAAAGTTAAATGAGAGAGAATAAAAGGACTTTCCCAAACTTTCACCTTTTTCTTTTTGATCCCCATGAATTCAAATTCTTTTCATCACAAAACCCTGGAGAGAAGATGACATAACTTCTTCCATTTATTTAAATGACAAGGGGTGTTGAAAATATTTGAATTTCATTTGAGAATATTTCCAATTCTGAAACTTTATGCAACTCAATGATTTTCACGAGAGGAGATAAAATGACTTCTTAAAATTATATGAAATATGAGTTGGGAGTTTCAAAGGATCAAATTCAAAGTTCTTTTGGAATTATTTTTCAATTTGGAGTTATTTGGATTTTATTCAAATCATTTTTCTTCAAAAATAAAATACATGGAAAATAGGGTAACATGATTCCCTACAACAGAAAATTGGAGAGAAATAAATTTGATTTCATTTTGGTATTTTCAAAATGATTTTTGTTGGATCTTATTAGAGCAGGAGCACTGTTAGAATTATTAGAATTTGTGTGTATTTTATTTAATGCCAGAAAAATGTTCATGTCGTAGAAAATCTTTTTCTGAAAATTTTGATATATAATATGCCTATATAAAAATTTTATTTTATTTTGTTATTCGGTTTTCCTTCTATTTCTATTTTAAAAAATGACTGTACGTGCGGCCCATATTTATTTATCGCCTACATGCGCAGTATAGTAGCTTCTGGCGCCCCATTATTTTTCTCTTAAATAGGCCAGGCCCAGCCAGCTTTTTTTTCTCTTAGGCCGAATTTTGTAAAAAAAAAAAGACTGCACTGCAGCGTGCGCGCGGCCAGGCGAAGGCCTTTAGGCCCACCCGCCTCTTTTCTTCTCTGTTTCGTATATTTTCGTCTACGTTTAGTCCCACATTGCCTAGCCTTTGACCCCTAAGCCTCTTTTCCACCAATAAATATAGACCCATAGAGCCTACAAAAATCATCCGATTCGGGTTAAATTAATATTTTGGTTTGACTAGATTCATTTAAGAAAAATATATTTCTCCTCTCCGGTGCGACTTTTGGAAATTGTCTCCTTTCTTCAAAGTTGTCTTTTCTCTGCCTTATAAAGGTATCTTTCTTTGTTTTTTTCTTCTTATACCTCTGTAGTTTATTATTTTTAGACTAATATGATAAAATAATTAGATTATCAATTAGTCAACGTATTTATACATTAGACCCTAGCCCGTAGCTATTTTTTTCTTCCGTAAAATAGCTTGGCCCTGATTTTTCAAATAGCCATAACTTTTTACTCGTTTGTCCAAATCCAACGACACTAACGCCCACATCTTCGCAATGATCTCCCCTATCCAGTAATCCAACTCAAACATGTTTTTGAAAAGTTTAAAATTTAAATTAGATCAGATTTGAATTTAAATTTCGTTTGATCATAACTTGAGTTTCGTAGCTCCGTTTGAGTTGATTCTTTTCGCAAATCGAAGCTCTTGACCTAAACTTTCTGATAAGGCCAAATTCATATAATTTTGGTACTGTTAGAAATTGTTTTATGTTGCAAGAGTTATTTGCTTGGTTTTGATGTTTTCCGAATTGTCTTCTTCGATGTTTCTGATACTTTGAGTGATTGCTTATGTGTGGTTACTATTGCTTGCTTACGATAGATTGACCGGAGTGTGACGAGTAGAACTATCAAGAGTTTTGAGTGCGAATCATCTTCATCAACATTGCAGGCAAGTTCACACTTTGATCATATCCTCTTTCATACCCAGTTTTATTGCATTAGATCAATCCTCAAACATTGCATGATTAGGATCTATTGAAATTGTGGGATTGGGAAGTAGTTGAGGTAGTACCTATTACCTGTTGTAGTATCAAACTGTCGGTGTCAAAACCGGCGGATCTCGGGTAGGGGGTCCCGAACTGTGCGTCTAGGCTGGATGGTAACAGGAGGCAAGGGACACGAAGTTTTACCCAGGTTCGGGCCCTCTCGTTGGAGGTAAAACCCTACGTCCTGCTTGATTAATATTGATGATATGGGTAGTACAAGAGTAGATCTACCATGAGATCGAAGAGGCTAAACCCTAGAAGCTAGCCTATGGTATGATCATTGATGTGTATGTTGTCCTACGGACTAAAACCCTCCGGTTTATATAGGCACCGGGTAGGGTTAGGGTTACATAGAGTCCGTTACAATGTTAGGAGATTTAAATATCCGCATCGCCAAGCTTGCCTTCCACGCCAAGGAAAGTCCCTTCCAGACACGGGACGAAGTCTTCAATCTTGTATCTTCATAGTCCAGGAGTCCGACTGAAGGTATAGTCCGGTTATCCGAACACCCCCTAATCCAGGACTCCTTCACAAACCTTTGGGAGTTACTTCTACGTTTGCCTATTATGCCATGCTATGCTAGTAGACGTGGATTGGGTGAGTGATATCCATGACAGATGTGAGTTTGTTAATTAATGGTTTATCTAAGGTGGCAACTTAAACACACATATGGGTGGATTGAGGTACCTGGTTATTCTAGTATTGCCTGTCTAGGCACCTTGGTAGACCAGGATTGCCTGTTTTTTTTATGGACCGCCACCCAGGCTCAAAGGGATCATGAGATTTTTCATACTAGGAACTTCCGTGTGAAGCCACAAGCTATTATGGGCTCTAGCATAGTTGATTAAGTCATGGGAACTCTTACAGGGTAGACTAGCAGATGTAGGGGAAAGTAGGTGTAACGGTCTATCCATCGTAAGTTGCTAGCGCTTCTGAAAGACTATGTCTCGGTCATCTGTTTCTCAAACACCATGTAGTGCGAGAAAGCCAACGGAGGCGATCGAGTCTTGTGGGGAACAGTGCGCAACCTCTGCAGAGTGTATAAACTAATCATGATTAGCCGTGTCCCCGGTTATGGACGTCTTGAGTATCTAGTTCTTGGATTATCCTATTGATCTCATCACGTTACTTAAATAATTGGTTGGGTTTTAATGTTGTTACTTAATTGGAAATGAAAATGCTGTCAACCATTCTCAATGTTCAAAAACCACCATGATAGTTAATTAAAATGTATTCTTTTGCAGTAGGGAAAACTTGGTTTTTTGCAAAAACATATAACCATAGAGCTTTTCCACCAGCCATATATGCTTATAGTGATAGCCATTGTTCATCATTCTCTATGGTGTCAATTTGCCAGTACATTCAATGTACTGACCCTTCGTGGCTGCAACGTCTCATGTTGGAGGATTTCTTACGACGAGTAAGTGATACATTAGGGTTATGATTTCTACACTCAACTTTGCCGTTGGTGTTGATGGAAATCCACAACCTTGTTACTTCCGCTATTTTGGATTGAGGTAATAGTATCTTACGTTACTTATACATGTGATTTACCTCTGTTATAAATCCTCGAGTACTGTGTGTGTCAGCATACCGATGCAGGGATAACACTTAAGCACAGAGACTTGATCCATTTGGGTCGGGTCGCTACAAGATGGTATCAGAGCACATGTTGACTGTAGGACGTGACCCTAGAAACTGGCAAGCCCATAGCAAAGATTTTTTCTCTACAACTTTCCCTTTCAAAAAGATCTTTTACCTCTCTTCTCTTCTGAGCTTATTCAAAAATTCCATTTTAGTGAGACTATACCCTTTTTCCCTTTGGATCACTCAAGATTCGACGGATGAGACCACTCCAAGAAGTACAAGATATTGGACAACTAAGGCCGCTTCAGAATGAAGAGGATTTTTACCGTGCATCTGAATAATGGAAACTACAATGGTTGAAGACCGAGGACAAGTAGAATTTGAAGACTCTAAAGAATTCCTAGATTTGTATGACCTAGGAAGGCTACCCTTATGGAACTTGGCAGACTATGGAAGTTGTCAATACCCGAGAGCAAGGTGTATCGGCGAAAGACCGGAACATGGAGCATTAGAACTCAAAGTTTTGTCAAGGAAAAACCCTAAGGCAGGAGATATCAACTATGGAGAGATACCTCATGGAAATAACAAGAGCAGAAACACAGCTATCCATGAAGTTATCTCCCGCTTATGCTATTCTCACCGTGCTGAGTTAAGCATGTATATGCATGGAAGGATTGGATGGTAGAAGGCTGATGGAGCACCCATCAGCAATATGAAGTTTTAACCTTAGCAGGTGTATCACCAGGATCTGGAGTATTACATCAAGAAGTTAAGATGGAGCCACAACAAGCCATATTTGAAAGGAAGCATTTCGTAAAGAACTCGGGACCTAGAAGCTGAAAGTAGCCAAGCTGGAGGAGCAAAACCTCGAGATATAGGAGATTAGTCAGGAACGGAAGGACCGTAGTGCCATGGTTCATGTCAAGGATGTTGAAACCCGGAAGTTTGGAAAGCAACTCCAAAATATTAAAGGACGTCACGAGAGACTTCGTGTCAACAGAGATGATCTGGCAAAAGAACTTGGGAAGGACAAGCATGATCGGAAGAAGCCCATCGGAGATATGAACAAGGCTTGAAGAGTTAGACGACGTTGAAGATTTATTGACCTTTAGAAGACCAAACCCCTGTTATACACTTACGTTAGATGCGACGTTTGTGAGTTGTCATTTGTTTGATGTTTTCCCGACAGCCACAAATAAAATTTGTCTTTTCAAAACTATTGTTTGTATTGTGTGCATCCCTCTCCCTCTCTCTTATCTTACCCCAAACCCATGGACCCAATAGAGGATGAATGAAGATGAGCTTATATTTTCTGGACCAATGAGTTAATTGGAGACGGACCAATGGATTCAGAACATGGAGGATCACATGGAGAATAACCCTATAGTTGGAAATGATATGACCCAGCATGCTCTTCAGTGCTTTGAAAGAGGTGCTGCTACTTGGTGGAGAATGTACCAAACCATCAATGGATGGCAAGGAGTAACCACTTGGAAAGAATTTAAGTTGACTCTGCAAAGATCTCACCTTGTGTCCCAGAATTTGAAGCCTTATGAAAAGGATATGAAGAAACCTTGTGCATGCAAGATTTGTGGAGAAATAGGACACACCCATAAAGAACACAAGGATGAATGCCCTAATTGTGAAGGAATTCACCTAGTTGAAGAATGCCCAATTAGGAAGATTACTTGCTTCTTGTGTGAAGGGACTACCCACTATCCTGCTCAGTGTCACATTTACCCCATTGTACAACGAACCATCCAACAGAAGAAAGAAGTAATGAAAGGATCCCTCATGGAAATTTTAGAAGAAACTGTGATGAAGGAAGAGGTGCGAGACACACCTAAAGAGGACCTGAGTAAACCCTGCACTAAGTCTTGCTATTCGTGTGGAGAAGAAGGACACATCTCCCAAAATTGATTGAATGGGGATCTAGTAGAATTCCCGACGGAGGTAGTAGAGTATGACTCACAAGAAATAAAATACATGATTGGAACGGAAAAGTCCAGGAAGAGAAGTAGATTGGATTCCAGGAAGGACCTGAGTCATATCACCTGTTACAGGTGCAAGGAGTCAGGGCACTACCTCAACAGTTGCCCAAAAAAGGAAACCTTGAGACTTGTCAGAAGTAATATGCTTTCGTTGTAATGAAGCAGGGCACTTTGCTAGAGATTGTCCCAAAGAGAAGGAAACTTGTGCTAGATAGTTGAGTTTGCAACAAAAGAAATGGAGTAGTAGAAGTGAGGACATTTTCTTTTATATTGAGGTGTTGAGTTGATACATGTAATGGAAAAGCGAGAGATTGTAATCACTTGAGAATGAATAAAGTTAGCATTGTTGGTACTGATAAGGATTTTATGAGTTGTTACCCTATGAAGAAGGATTTTGACCATTTCTGAAGATATGAGAAATATGGTTTATAGAAGATTTGTGCATTTTAAGGGTGGTAGTACCCTGTAAGAACCCTTGACCCCTGGAAAAGATAAGGATACTTCACTGAGTGGATTTCAGACAAAATGAATACGAGTTTTGTCTCGATATGTTTGATACCCCAAGAGTGTGTGGGATGAAGTTGGAGACCGTCAGTTGTTTGGACCAAATGTGATCAAGGAGTCAGAAGAGAATGTTAAGTTGATACGAGATAGACCGAAGGTATCTCAGTCCAGGCAGAAGAGTTATAAAGACTAAACAAACGCAAGGAGGTAGTCTATAAAATTGGAGACAGAGCATGTCTTCGTGTGCCCCCTCTGCGAGGAGTTATACGATTTGGAGTTAAGGGACAGTTGGCCTCGAGGTTTGTAAGACCATACCGAGTTTTGGAGCGTATGAGAGAAGTGGCATACAAGTTGGAGTTACCCGAAGGACTGTTAGGAGTTCATGATGTGTTTCACGTTCCCCAGTTGAAGAAGTGCCATGCAGAGATGGCCAGTATTCCCCTGTAAGGACGCTTGACCCTGGAAAGGATAACGATGTTCCACGAAGTGGAATATGGACTTCATAAGTATAAGTTTTATCTCGGTATGTGGGATATCCCACGAGGATGAAGAGATGAATTACGATTGGATATAAAGGAGGTATGATGTTGGAAATATGGATCAAGGGAAATTCCATGATGAGTCTGAGTAATCATGTCCTAGTTTGGTGCCAATAGAAGGAAGGAAGACAGTACAATTGGATGGATTTAAGAATACTAGGAAGTTGGAAGTTGGAATAATGATCAGTTGCCTGATGATAAGTTCAAGGACTACAAGTGATAAGATGGGCCGTAACCCACAGGCCCCAAGACCTACCAAGAAGCAAGCACATCCTTGCTGAAGGAAGAACCCTGGAGGAAGATACGACGTTTATCGGCAGACAATTTTATAGGAGTAACGCAAAACCTGAGAGATTGTGAAGGAACGATAGATGTTTGTTTGGCTTGCAAAATCAATGGATTTATCCGAACCTTGGTTCGTCGACAAGAGAAATTCTGAAATTCTTGTGAGGATGACCGAGTGTTAGAATGCGAGATTCGCTAAACCGTATACAAGGTAATGATTTGGGTGCGGGATGGATTGATCACCATACCAACTTACTCTTATTATTCGCCTTGCTATATGGGATGGTAAATCTGAGTGACTTACCTATAGTAGAGAGACGGCGATCAAAATCCTGTTCAAACCTTAGAATGGTATAATAATTTTTCTCTTCTACACGGCAGTTGTTGCCAACCGTAGGTTATACGGTGAGGTTCAACCCAGACCCATTTCCTGCAGGAGAAACCATAAATTGTTGACCACCATGAGATATCAATAGTTATTTAGTTTTGGCGCCAGACTCGTCAGCTAAGAAGACCCAGTCTCGGAATAACCTTACCCGGAAGAAAGGATACAAAAGAATTGAGGAAAAAAGTTATGCCACTACCGGAAGAGCCCAGAGAAGGAATTATCATTACGATCTGAGAAGACCGACACTGTCAAGAATAAGGATGGAGTATATGAGTTTTGACGGAACCGTAACAATGATTTTAAGGGTGGTAGCACCCCAGACCCTAGAGACGATTGATGAGATTTTGAGAAGACCCCAAACCCAACCTATTTCTTTCTAGCCTCTCTGAATCTCGAGGACGAGATTCATTTTAAGGGTGGTAGGTTTGTAACATCCCAAAATTCTAATTTTTGGAATGTTAAAATAAATAGATTGATTGATTTATTGTTTGATTGTTGTGTGATTGATTGAGTGAAATTCGAAACTTTTTGAAAGTTAAATGAGAGAGAATAAAAGGACTTTCCCAAACTTTCACCTTTTTCTTTTTGATCCCCATGAATTCAAATTCTTTTCATCACAAAACCCTGGAGAGAAGATGACATGACTTCTTCCATATATTTAAATGACAAGGGGTGTTGAAAATATTTGAATTTCATTTGAGAATATTTCCAATTCTGAAACTTTATGCAACTCAATGATTTTCACGAGAGGAGATAAAATGACTTCTTAAAATTATATGAAATATGAGTTGGGAGTTTCAAAGGATCAAATTCAAAGTTCTTTTGGAAATATTTTTCAATTTGGAGTTATTTGGATTTTATTCAAATCATTTTTCTTCAAAAATAAAATACATGAAAATAGGGTAACATGATTCCCTACAACAGAAAATTGGAGAGAAATAAATTTGATTTCATTTTGGTATTTTTAAAATGATTTTTGTTGGATCTTATTAGAGCAGGAGCACTGTTAGAATTATTAGAATTTGTGTGTATTTTATTTAATGCCAGAAAAATTTTCATGTCGTAGAAAATCTTTTTCTGAAAATTTTGATATATAATATGCCTATATAAAATTATTATTTTATTTTGTTATTCGGTTTTCCTTCTGTTTCTATTTTAAAAAAAGACTGTACGTGCGGTCCATATTTATTTATCGCCTACATGCACAGTATAGTAGCTTCTGGCACCCCATTATTTTTCTCTTAAATAGGCCAGGCCCAGCCAGCCTTTTTTTTCTCTTAGGCCGAATTTTGTAAAAAAAAAAAAGACTGCACCGCAGCGTGCGCGCGGCCGGCCGAAGGCCTTTAGGCCCACCCGCCTCTTTTCTTCTCTGTTTCGTATATTTTCGTCTACGTTTAGTCCCACATTGCTTAGCCTTTGACCCCTAAGCCTCTTTTCCACCAATAAATATAGACCCATAGAGCCTCCAAAAATCATCCGATTCGGGTTAAATCAATATTTTGGTTTGACTAGATTCATTTAAGAAAAATGTATTTCTCCTCTCCGGTGCGACTTTTGGAAATTGTCTCCTTTCTTCAAAGTTGTCTTTTCTCTGCCTTATAAAGGTATCTTTCTTTGTTTTTCTCTTCTTATACCTCCGTAGTTTATTATTTTTAGACTAATATGATAAAATAATTAGATTATCAATTAGTCTACGTATTTATACATTAGACCCTAGCCCGTAGCTATTTTTTTCTTCCGTAAAACAGCATGGCCCTGATTTTTCAAATAGCCATAACTTTTTACTCGTTTGTCCAAATCCAACTAAACTAACGCCCACATCTTCGTTATGATCTCCTCTATCCAGTAATCCAACTCAAACATGTTTTTGAAAAGTTTAAAATTTAAATTAGATCAGATTTGAGTTTAAATTTTGTTTGATCATAACTTGAGTTTCGTAGCTCCGTTTGAGTTGATTCTTTTCGCAAATCGAAGCTCTTGACCTAAACTTTCTGATAAGGCCAAATTTATATAATTTTGGTATTGTTAGAAATTGTTTTATGTTGCAAGAGTTATTTGCTTGGTTTTGATGTTTTCCGAATTGTCTTCTTCGATGTTTCTGATACTTTGAGTGATTGCTTATGTGTGGTTACTATTGCTTGCTTACGATAGATTGACCGGAGTGTGACGAGTAGAACTATCAAGAGTTTTGAGTGCGAATCATCTTCATCAACATTGCAGGCAAGTTCACACTCTGATCATATCCTCTTTCATACCCAGTTTTATTGCATTAGATCAATCCTCAAACATTGCATGATTAGGATCTATTTAAATTGTGGGATTGGGAAGTAGTTGAGGTAGTACCTATTACCTGTTGTAGTATCAAACTGTCGGTGTCAAAACCGGCGAATCTCGGGTAGGGGGTCCCAAACTATGCGTCTAGGTTGGATGGTAAAAGGAGGCAAGGGACACGAAGTTTTACCCAGGTTCGGGCCCTCTCGTTGGAGGTAAAACCCTATGTCCTGCTTGATTAATATTGATGATATGGGTAGTACAAGAGTAGATCTACCATGAGATCGAAGAGGCTAAACCCTAGAAGCTAGCCTATGGTATGATCATTGATGTGTATGTTGTCCTACGGACTAAAACCCTCCGGTTTATATAGGCACCGGATAGGGTTAGGGTTACATAGAGTCCGTTACAATGGTAGGAGATTTAAATATCCGCATCGCCAAGCTTGCCTTCCACGCCAAGGAAAGTCCCTTCCAGACACGGGACGAAGTCTTCAATCTTGTATCTTCATAGTCCAGGAGTCCGGCTGAAGGTATAGTCCGGTTATCCGAACACCCCCTAATCCAGGACTCCCTCACAAACCTTTGGGAGTTACTTCTACGTTTGCCTATTATGCCATGCTATGCTAGTAGACGTGGACTGGGTGAGTGATATCCATGACAGATGTGAGTTTGTTAATTAATGGTTTATCTAAGGTGGCAACTTAAACACACATCTGGGTGGATTGAGGTACCTAGTTATTCCAGTATTGCCTGTCTAGGCACCTTGGTAGACCAGGATTGCCTGTTTTTTTTATGGACCGCCACCCAGGCTCAAAGGGATCATGAGATTTTTCATACTAGAAACTTTCGTGTGAAGCCACAAGCTATTATGGGCTCTAGCATAGTTGATTAAGTCATGCGAACTCTTACAGGGTAGACTCGCAGATGTAGGGGAAAGTAGGTGTAACGGCCTATCCATCGTAAGGTGCTAGCGCTTCTGAAAGACTATGTCTCGGTCATCCGTTTCTCAAACACCATGTAGTGCGAGAAAGCCAACGGAGGCGATCGAGTCTTGTGGGGAAAAGTGCGCAACCTCTGCAGAGTGTATAAACTAATCATGATTAGCTGTGTCCCCGGTTATGGACGTCTTGAGTATCTAGTTCTTGGATTATCCTGTTGATCTCATCACGTTACTTAAATAATTTGTTGGGTTTTAATGTTGTTACTTAATTGGAAATGAAAATGCTATCAACCATTCTCAATGTTCAAAAACCACCATGATAGTTAATTAAAATGTATTCTTTTGCAGTAGGGAAAAATTGGTTTTTTGCAAAAACATATAACCATAGAGCTTTTCCACCAGCCATATATGCTTATAGTGATAGCCATTGTTCATCATTCTCTATGGTGTCAATTTGCGAGTACATTCAATGTACTGACCCTTCGTGGCTGCAACGTCTCATGTTGCAGGATTTCTTACGACGAGTAAGTGATACATTAGGGTTACGATTTCTACACTCAACTTTGCCGTTGGTGTTGATGGAAATCCACAAGCTTGTTACTTCCGCTATTTTGGATTGAGGTAATAGTATCTTACATTACTTATACATGTGATTTACCTCTGTTATAAATCCTCAAGTACTGTGTGTGTCAGCATACCGATGCAGGGATAACACTTAAGCATAGAGACTTGATCCATTTGGGTCGGGTCGCTACAAGATGGTATCAGAGCACATGTTGACTGTAGGACGTGACCCTAGAAACTGGCAAGCCCATAGCTAAGATTTTTTCTCTACAACTTTCCCTTTCAAAAAGATCTTTTACCTCAATTCTCTTCTGAGCTTATTCAAAAATTCCATTTTAGTGAGACTATACCATTTTTCCCTTTGGATCACTCAAGATTCGACGGATGAGACCACTCCAAGAAGTACATGATATTGGACAACTAAGACCGCTTCAGAATGAAGAGGATTTTTACCGTGCATCTGAATAATGGAAACTACAACGGTTGAAGACCGAAGACAAGTAGAATTTGAAGGCTCTAAAGAATTCCCAGATTTGTATGACCTAGGAAGGCTACCCTTATGGAACTTGGCAGACTATGGAAGTTGTCAATACTCGAGATCAAGGTGTATCGGCGAAAGACCGGAACATGGAGCATTAGAACTCGAAGTTTTGTCAAGGAAAAACCCTAAGGCAGGAGATATCAACTATGGAGAGATAGCTCATGGAAATGACAAGAGCAGAAACACGGCTATCCATGAAGTTATCTCCCGCTTATGCTATTGTCACCGTGCTGAGTTAAGCATGTATATGCATGGAAGGTTGATGGAGCACCCATCAGCAATATGAAGTTTTAACCTTAGCCGGTGTATCACCAGGATCTGGAGTATTACATCAAGAAGTTAAGATGGAGCCTCAAGAAGCCATATTTGAAAGGAAGCATTTCGTAAAGAACTCGGGACCTAGAAGCTGAAAGTAGCCAGGCTGGAGGAGCAAAACCTCGAGATACAGGAGATTAGTCAGGAACGGAAGGACCGTAGTGCCATGGTTCATGTCAAGGATGTTGAAACCCGGAAGTTTGGAAAGCAACTCCAAAATATTAAAGGACGTCACGAGAGACTTCGTGTCAACAGAGATGATCTGGCAAAAGAACTTGGGAAGGACAAGCATGATCAGAAGAAGCCCATCGGAGATATGAACAAGCTTGAAGAGTTAGACGACGTTGAAGATTTATTGACCTTTAGAAGACCAAACCCCTGTTATACACTTACGTTAGATGCGACGTTTGTGAGCTGTCATTTGTTTGATGTTTTCCCGACAGCCACAAATAAAATCTGTCTTTTCAAAACTATTGTTTGTATTGTGTGCATCCCTCTCCCTCTCTCTTATCTTACCCCAAACCCATGGACCCAATAGAGGATGAATGAAGATGAGCTTATATTTTCCGGACCAATGAGTTAATTGGAGACGGACCAATGGATTCAGAACATGGAGGATCACATGGAGAATAACCCTATAGTTGGAAATGATATGACCCAGCATGCTCTTGAGTGCTTTGAAAGAGGTGCTGCTACTTGGTGGAGGATGTACCAAACCATCAATGGATGGCAAGGAGTAACCACTTGGAAAGAATTTAAGTTGACTCTGCAAAGATCTCACCTTGTGTCCCAGAATTTGAAGCCTTATGAAAAGGATATGAAGAAACCTTGTGCATGCAAGATTTGTGGAGAAATAGGACACACCCATAAAGAACACAAGGATGAATGCCCTAATTGTGAAGGAAGTCACCTAGTTGAAGAATGCCCAATTAGGAAGATTACTTGCTTCTTGTGTAAAGGGACTACCCACTATCCTGCTCAGTGTCACATTTACCCCATGGTACAACGAACCATCCAACAGAAGAAAGAAGTAATGAAAGGATCCCTCATGGAAATTTTAGAAGAAACTGTGATGAAGGAAGAGGTGCGAGACACACCTAAAGAGGACCTGAGTAAACCCTGCACTAAGTCTTGCTATTCGTGTGGAGAAGAAGGACACATCTCCCAAAATTGTTTGAATGGGGATCTAGTAGAATTCCCGACGGAGGTAGTAGAGTATGACTCACAAGAAATAAAATACATGATTGGAACGGAAAAGTCCAGGAAGAGAAGTAGATTGGATTCCAGGAAGGACCTGAGTCATATCACCTGTTACAGGTGCAAGGAGTCAGGGCACTACCTCAACAGTTGCCCAAAAAAGGAAACCTTGAGACTTGTCAGAAGTAATATGTTTTCGTTGTAATGAAGCAGGGCACTTTGCTAGAGATTGTCCCAAAGAGAAGGAAACTTGTGCTAGATAGTTGAGTTTGCAACAAAAGAAATGGAGTAGTAGAAGTGAGGACATTTTCTTTTATATTGAGGTGTTGAGTTGAGACATGTAATGGAAAAGCGAGAGATTGTAATCACTTGAGAATGAATAAAGTGAGCATCGTTGGTACTGATAAGGATTTTATGAGTTGTTACCCTATGAAGAAGGATTTTGACCATTTCTGAAGATATGAGAAATATGGTTTATGGAAGATTTGTGCATTTTAAGGGTGGTAGTACCCTGTAAGAACCCTTCACACCTGGAAAAGATAAGGATACTTCACTGAGTGGATTTCAGACAAAATGAATACGAGTTTTGTCTCGATATGTTTGATACCCCAAGAGTGTGTGGGATGAAGTTGGAGACCGTCAGTTGTTTGGACCAAATGTGATCAAGGAGTCAGAAGAGAATGTTAAGTTGATACGAGATAGACTGAAGGTACCTCAGTCCAGGCAGAAGAGTTATAAAGACTAAACAAACGAAAGGAGGTAGTCTATAAAATTAGAGACAGAGCATGTCTTCGTGTACCCCCTCTGCGAGGAGTTAAATGATTTGGAGTTAAGGGACAGTTGGCCCCGAGGTTTGTAAGACCATACCGAGTTTTGGAGTGTATGAGAGAAGTGGCATACAAGTTGGAGTTACCCGAAGGACTGTTAGGAGTTCATGATGTGTTTCACGTTCCCCAGTTGAAGAAGTGCCATGCAGAGATGGCCAGTATTCCCCTGTAAGGACGCTTGACCCTGGAAAGGATAATGATGTTCCACGAAGTGGAATATGGACTTCATAAGTATAAGTTTTATCTCGGTATGTGGGATATCCCACGAGGATGAAGAGATGAATTACTATTGGATATAAAGGAGGTATGATGTTGGAAATATGGATCAAGGGAAATTCCATGATGAGTCTGAGTAATCATGTCCTAGTTTGGTGCCAATAGAAGGAAGGAAGACAGTACAATTGGATGGATTTAAGAATACTAGGAAGTTGGAAGTTGGAATAATGATCAGTTGCTTGATGATAAGTTCAAGGACTACAAGTGATAAGGTGGGCCGTAACCCACAGGCCCCAGGACCTACCAAGAAGCAAGCACATCCTTGCTGAAGGAAGAACCCTGGAGGAAGATACGACGTTTATCGCCAGACAATTTTATAGGAGTAACGCAAAACCTGAGAGATTGTGAAGGAACGATAGATTTTTGTTTGGCTTGCAAAATCAATGGATTTATCCGAACCTTGGTTCGTCGACAAGAGAAATTCTGAAATTCTTGTGAGGATGACCGAGTGTTAGAATGCGAGATTCGCTAAACCGTATAAAAGGTAATGATTTGGGTGCGGGATGGATTGATCACCATACCAACTTACTCTTATTATTCGCCTTGCTATATGGGATGGTAAATCTGAGTGACTTACCTATAGTAGAGAGACGGCGATCAAAATCCTGTTCAAACCTTAGAATGGTATAAGAATTTTTCCCTTCTACACGGCAGTTGTTGCCAACCGTAGGTTATACGGTGAGGTTCAACCCAGACCCATTTCCTGCAGGAGAAACCATAAATTGTTGACCACCATGAGATATCGATAGTTGTTTAGTTTTGGCGCCAGACTCGTCAGCTAAGAAGACCCAGTCTCGGAATAACCTTACCGAGAAGAAAGGATACAAAAGAATTGAGGAAAAAAGTTATGCCACTATCGGAAGAGCCCAGAGAAGGAATTATCCTTACGATCTGAGAAGACCGACACTGTCAAGAATAAGGATGGAGTATATGAGTTTTGACGGAACCGTAACAATGATTTTAAGGGTGGTAGCACCCCAGACCCCAGAGACGATTGATGAGATTTTGAGAAGACCCCAAACCCAACCTATTTCTTTCTAGCCTCTCTGAATCTCGAGGACGAGATTCATTTTAAGGGTGGTAGGTTTGTAACATCCCAAAATTCTAATTTTTGGAATGTTAAAATAAATAGATTGATTGATTTATTGTTTGATTGTTGTGTGATTGATTGAGTGAAATTCGAAACTTTTTGAAAGTTAAATGAGAGAGAATAAAAGGACTTTCCCAAACTTTCACCTTTTTCTTTTTGATCCCCATGAATTCAAATTCTTTTCATCACAAAACCCTGGAGAGAAGATGACATGACTTCTTCCATATATTTAAATGACAAGGGGTGTTGAAAATATTTGAATTTCATTTGAGAATATTTCCAATTCTGAAACTTTATGCAACTCAATGATTTTCACGAGAGGAGATAAAATGACTTCTTAAAATTATATGAAATATGAGTTGGGAGTTTCAAAGGATCAAATTCAAAGTTCTTTTGGAATTATTTTTCAATTTGGAGTTATTTGGATTTTATTCAAATCATTTTTCTTCAAAAATAAAATACATGGAAAATAGGGTAACATGATTCCCTACAACAGAAAATTGGAGAGAAATAAATTTTATTTCATTTTGGTATTTTTAAAATGATTTTTGTTGGATCTTATTAGAGCAGGAGCACTGTTAGAATTATTAGAATTTGTGTGTATTTTATTTAATGCCAGAAAATTTTTCATGTCATAGAAAATCTTTTTCTGAAAATTTTGATATATAATATGCCTATATAAAATTATTATTTTATTTTGTTATTCGGTTTTCCTTCTGTTTCTATTTTAAAAAAAGACTGTACGTGCGGCCCATATTTATTTATCGCCGACATGCGCAGTATAGTAGTTTCTGGCACCCCATTATTTTTCTCTTAAATAGGCCAGGCCCAGCCAGCCTTTTTTTCTCTTAGGCCGAATTTTGTAAAAAAAAAAGACTGCACCGCAGCGTGCGCGCGGCCGGCCGAAGGCCTTTAGGCCCACCCGCCTCTTTTCTTCTCTGTTTCGTATATTTTCATCTACGTTTAGTCCCACATTGCCTAGCCTTTGACCCCTAAGCCTCTTTTCCACCAATAAATATAGACCCATAGAGCCTCCAAAAATCATCCGATTCGGGTTAAATCAATATTTTGGTTTGACTAGATTCATTTAAGAAAAATATATTTCTCCTCTCCGGTGCGACTTTTGGAAATTGTCTCCTTTCTTCAAAGTTGTCTTTTCTCTGCCTTATAAAGGTATCTTTCTTTGTTTTTTTCTTCTTATACCTCCGTAGTTTATTATTTTTAGACTAATATGATAAAATAATTAGATTACCAATTAGTCTACGTATTTATACATTAGACCCTAGCCCGTAGCTATTTTTTTCTTCCGTAAAACAGCATGGCCCTGATTTTTTAAATAGCCATAACTTTTTACTCGTTTGTCCAAATCCAACGAAACTAACGCCCACATCTTCGTTATGATCTCCTCTATCCAGTAATCCAACTCAAACATGTTTTTGAAAAGTTTCAAATTTAAATTAGATCAGATATGAATTTAAATTTCGTTTGATCATAACTTGAGTTTCGTAGCTCCATTTGAGTTGATTCTTTTCGCAAATCGAAGCTCTTGACCTAAACTTTCTGATAAGGCCAAATTCATATAATTTTGGTACTGTTAGAAATTGTTTTGTGTTGCAAGAGTTATTTGCTTGGTTTTGATGTTTTCCGAATTGTCTTCTTCGATGTTTCTGATACTTTGAGTGATTGCTTATGTGTGGTTACTATTGCTTGCTTACGATAGATTGACCGGAGTGTGACGAGTAGAACTATCAAGAGTTTTGAGTGCGAATCATCTTCATCAACATTGCAGGCAAGTTCACACTCTGATCATATCCTCTTTCATACCTAGTTTTATTGCATTAGATCAATCCTCAAACATTGCATGATTAGGATCTATTTAAATTGTGGGATTCGGAAGTAGTTGAGGTAGTACCTATTACCTGTTGTAGTACCAAACTGTCAGTGTCAAAACCGGCGGATCTCGGGTAGGGGGTCCCGAACTGTGCGTCTAGGTTGGATGGTAACAGGAGGCAAGGGACACGAAGTTTTACCCAGGTTCGGGCCCTCTCGTTGGAGGTAAAACCCTACATCCTGCTTGATTAATATTGATGATATGGGTAGTACAAGAGTAGATCTACCATGAGATCGAAGAGGCTAAACCCTAGAAGCTAGCCTATGGTATGATCATTGATGTGTATGTTGTCCTACGGACTAAAACCCTCCGGTTTATATAGGCACCGGATAGGGTTAGGGTTACATAGAGTCGGTTACAATGGTAGGAGATTTAAATATCCGCATCGCCAAGCTTGCCTTCCACGCCAAGGAAAGTCCCTTCCAGACACGGGACGAAGTCTTCAATCTTGTATCTTCATAGTCCAAGAGTCCGGCTGAAGGTATAGTCCGGTTATCCGAACACCCCCTAATCCAGGACTCCCTCACAAACCTTTGGGAGTTACTTCTACGTTTGCCTATTATGCCATGCTATGCTAGTAGACGTGGTTTGGGTGAGTGATATCCATGACAGATGTGAGTTTGTTAATTAATGGTTTATCTAAGGTGGCAACTTAAACACACATCTGGGTGGATTGAGGTACCTGGTTATTCCAGTATTGCCTGTCTAGGCACCTTGGTAGATCAGGATTGCCTGTTTTTTATGGACCGCCACCCAGGCTCAAAGGGATCATGAGATTTTTCATACTAGAAACTTCTGTGTGAAGCCACAAGCTATTATGGGCTCTAGCATAGTTGATTAAGTCGTGCAAACTCTTACAGGGTAGACTAGAAGATGTAGGGGAAAGTAGGTGTAACGGTCTATCCATCGGAAGGTGCTAGCGCTTCTGAAAGACTATGTCTCGGTCATCCGTTTCTCAAACACCATGTAGTGCGAGAAATCCAACGGAGGCGATCGAGTCTTGTGGGGAAAAGTGCGCAACCTCTGCAGAGTGTATAAACTAATCATGATTAGCCGTGTCCTCGGTTATGGACGTCTTGAGTATCTAGTTCTTGGATTATCCTGTTGATCTCATCACGTTACTTAAATAATTGGTTCGGTTTTAATGATGTTACTTAATTGGGATTGAGAATGCTGTCAACCATTCTCAATGTTCAAAAACCACCATGATAGTTAATTAAAACGTATTCTTTTGCAGTAGGGAAAAATTGGCTTCTTGCAACAACATATAACCATAGACCTTTTCCACCGGCCATATATGCATATAGTGATAGCCATTGTTCATCATTCTCTATGGTGTGAATTTTCCAGTACATTCAATGTACTGACCCTTTGTGGCTGCAACGTCTCATGTTGCTGGATTTCTTACGACGAGTAAGTGATATGTTAGGGTTACGATTTCTACACTCAACTTTGCCGTTGGTGTTGATGGGAATCCACAACCTTGTTACTTCTGCTATTTTGGATTGAGGTAATAGTATCTTACGTTACTTATGCATGTGATTTACCTCTGTTATAAATCCTCGAGTACTGTGTGTGTCAGCATATCGATCCAGGGATGACACTTAAGCGTAGAGACTTGATCCATTTGGGTCGGGTCGCTACAAGTACTAGGTGTATTAGTTACCCCAAAAGGCATGACTAACCACTCATATAAACCAAACTTAGTTTTAAATGTTGTTTTCCATTCATCTCCCAATTTCATACGAATTTGATGGTATCCACTACGCAAATCAAATTTGGAGAAAATTGTAGAGCCACTCAATTCATCAAGCATATCATCTAGCCTAGGAATAGGATGACGATAACTAATAGTAATATTATTAATGCCTCTACAATCAACACACATACGCGACGTACCATCCTTTTTAGGCACTAGTATAATAGGAACAACATAAGGACTAAGAGATTCACGTATGTAACCTTTGTTGAGCAGCTCCTGTACTTGACGCATAATCTCCTTCGTCTCCTCTGGATTGGTACGGTATGGTGCACGTGTAACACCCCGAGACTGATGTGCCAGGTGTCGTCCAGTTATTCGCTGTTGTTGCCTCGTCATTTGCTTGTGTGTCGCACTTGTCATGTCATCATGTGCATTGCATCATCATGTTTTCAGAACTTGCATCCGTCCGGGTTTCCCCAGTTCTCTGTGTTGTCCGTTCCGAGTCCAGACACACTTGCACGCGCCCGCGGCATGTCCGAAATAGTATTTTATAAGTGGACAGAAAATGTTCTCGGAATGGGATGAGAGTTGACGTGTGGTCTTATTATAGTGTAGATAGACCGCCTGTCAAGTTTCATCGCATTTGGAGTTCGTTTGATGCCCCAACGATTAACTATAGCGACAGTATAGCCGGTCTCTTCGTCGGACGTTTTCGGTCTCCGAAAACAGTCACCGGGTCTCTCTCTTCTCTTCTCTCAGCCCAAGGCCTTTTGCACAGTCCATTACCTACCTCCAGGCCTTGCCTAAGCTCTCTCGTCAGCCCGTGGCCCTCCTCGCGCGCGCGTCCGAGAGCTGTCCCGGACCCGAACCGGATAGTTGTCACCATTGTGTCCGGATCATCCCCAAACATCTACAAAACGTCTCCGTTTTCTTATTTGGACTCCTAGCTATTTTATTCGCGATCGTCCGATTGCGATCGGAGGGTACTATTAGCCCGTAGCCTAAGCTACCCGCTATATATACTAGTCTAAACCTAGACCAAACCCCTAATTTCTAGGGATCCTACCCTAGCGCCGCCGCCCACTTTCTCCTCAACTTCAGCACCAGGCCAATCACCTCACTCCGACCATCTCCCTCGATTTGCGCCGCCACCCAACCACTGCAAAGCCGAAGCCTCCTCCTTCCCGATCCACCCAACCATCACCTGGTTCCGCTGCGATCCATCCCGGTCCAACCAGCGAGCGCCCCTCCTCCTGCTTTGATCCCCGAAGGGATCGAGAGATCTGCCTCCTTCCCTCATTCTTCTTCCTCCCTTGCCTCTCTCTCATAGCGTGCTCTCTCTCTCCCATGTCTCTATAGGAATCAAGTCCCGTCGCTGCCTCAAGTCCACCCGAGGCCTTTCCTCCTCGTTGACGTTGCTCAGGTGAGCAGTACCAGGACGCCGCCGCCGTGGACCAAGACGCCGTCAGCGTCCTTCCCCGCCTCAGATCCGGCTGGATCTGCCTCTTCCTCCAGGCACGGCCCTTCCTGGCCGGATCCCGCCGCCTGCTGTGTCCTGAACCTCCCGTCGACGTCAACCGCACCTGCTGCTGCCGTTGCTTCCCTTGTCGACCATACGAGCATGACCCCAGCCGCAAGTTCCTGCTCCGCCTCAATCTGTGCCCTCGCCGGACCCCACGAGCGCCGTCGCACCTCGACGTCAGCATGTCTCCACGGCTGGAATCCGACAGGCCGAAACCCCTTGCTTCACCCGATCCTGCGTCGCGAGGACGACGGAGCTGTGCCCCTGCGTTGATGTAACATCCCAAATTTTCAATTTGGAATGTTATACATTAGATCATCATGCATATCATATTTTCTTGCATTTTGGTCGATCCTTGAAATTTCACGCAACTCAAGGACCTTCGGAGAGAGTTGGAGATTTCGTTATTTTCATATTTGAGAGTTTTCACGAATTGAAAAGAGGATCATTTGATTTATTTATTTCATCTTCAATAATTTTTCCGATATCAAAAATATAAGAGAGGGAATAATATGACATTCCCAAAATTGAGGAAAAATGAAGATTTAATAAATAGATCAAATTTTTGTTTGCCGGAGTTTATTTACATTTTATTTGGATAGGGAAAAATGCGCGTTTTCAAAAATTGCATTTTAGGCCCGGAGAAAAGTTCATTTTGTTCGGCTCATTTTTAGGAGTCGGGAAAAATTTACTTTAGAATTTTTGGAGCTCGTTTAGATTTTCTTTTCTTTGTTTTTCTGCGCGCGTAACCGTTTAAAAAAAACTCCAGCAGGCCAGCCGGGCCAAGGCCCAGGCCAGCCGCCGCCCCCAGCTCCCTGCGCGCGCCAGGCGCAGGAGCGCAGCCAGGCCGCCACCTCGCCTCTTGCTCTTAGCCGAATCCTTTTAGGATTCTAGGCTATCTCTTCCCTTGTTTCGTTTTCTTTTTCCTAATCCTAGTCTATTTCTAGTCCCCTACCCCAAGTCTCCTCACCCCTCCCCAATATAAATACCCAAGCACCCCCCCTCCAAAACATCAAATCAAACCCCCTCTCCCCGCATCAAACCCCAAGCCCCACACCACCCCGCGCCTCTCCAAGCCGCGCACCACCCCGCGCCCCTCACCCACGCCGCCGCCCTTGTGCCTCACCCGCCGCCGCCGCCCCTATAGCGCCACCGCCGCCCTAGCACGCCGCCGTCGCCACCGTTCGCCCCGCCTCGCCGGAGGTAGCCCCGCGCCTCTCTTTTTTCTTCCCTGCGGTTCGGTTCTTTTAAAAGAAACCGTTCCGGTTTTCTTTTCAGGTTTTTCTCTCCGATTCTTCGTTTCGGTTTTTTTCCGAAACCCTAGATCGGTTCTCCGTTTTCTTTTTCGGTTTCTTTTCCGAAAACCCTAGATCGGTTTTCGTTCTTCTTTCGGACCGTTCGTCTCAACGAACGTGATCACCGATTATTCCCGGTTAACGACGCCCGTTCGTTTAACCGTTCGTCTCTTTCTTTTCGTCGGATTTATTCCGCGATCGCGATCTCAGATCCGATCTTCGTTCTAGTTTATCTTCTCGCCCGTTTATCAGAATCAGGTGATTCAAGCGCCTGGAGTTTCGTCTCAGAACCGCCGTTCCGTCTAATCAACTTGAACAAGCTTTTACTACGGTAAAATTTGACCTAGTTTCAACTTGCTAGAACCGAGTTGTTTTCTTCCGCTGTTTGTTTTCCGTCGTTTGTTCGGTTCGTTCTTTCTTTGCAACCGGAGTTCTTAAGTTGAACTATCTGGTTCGTTCCTTTGTTCGAGTTTTACTTGTGCATTAGCTGAGTACTTATTGTGTGGTTACTACTGTTTGCTTACGATAGATTGACCGGAGTGTGACGAGTAGATCTATCAAGAGTTTTAAGTGCGAATCATCTTCATCTACATTGCAGGCAAGTTCACACTTTGATCATACCTTTTCTACAACCCATGTTTTATTGCATTAGATCAATCCTCTCACATTGCATGATTAGGATCTAATTAAATTGTGGGATGGGAAGTAGATGAGGTAGTACCTATCACCTGTATTACTATGAAACCTTTGGGAGTTACTTCTACGTTTGCTTATTATGCCATGCTATGCTAGTAGACGTGGATTGGGTGAGTGATATCCATGACAGATGTGTGTTGATAATTTTAATGGTTTATCTAAGGTGGCAACTTAAACACACATCTGGGTGGATTGAGGCACCTGAGGGATCATAAGATAATTCATGCTAGAAACTTCCGTGTGCAGCCACATACTACTATGGGCTCTGGCATAGTTGACTAAGTTGTGCGAACTCTTACGGGGTGGACTAGCAGATGTAGGGGTTGTAGGTGGTACGGTCTACCCCACAAGTAAGGTGCTAGCGCTTCTGAAAGACTATGTCTCGGTCATCCGTTTCTCAAACACCATGTAGTGCGAGAAAACAAACGGAGGCGATCGAGTCATGTGGGAAAAGTGCACAAACCTCTGCAGAGTGTACAAACTAATCATGATTAGCCGTGTCCCCGGTTATGGACAACTTGAGTATCTAGTACTTGAATATCATGTGAATCTCAACATGTTACTTCTAATTAATGTTGCTCGGTTTTAATTATTTTTAATTGGGATTGAGAATGCTGTCAACCATTCTCAATGTTTCACAACCACCATGATAGTTAAATAAATTTATTCCTTTGCAGTAGGGAAAAATTGGCTTTACGCAAAACCTTATAACCATAGAGCTTTTCCACCAGCCAAATATGCATGTAGTGATAGCCATTGTTCATCATTCTCTGTGGTGTGAATTTGCCAGTACATTCAATGTACTGACCCTCTGTGGCTGCAACGTCTCATGTTGCAGGAGTATCTTACGACGAGTAAGTGATACATTAGGGTTACGATTTCTACACTCAACTTTGCCGTTGGTGTTGATGGGAATCCACAACCTTGTTGCTTCCGCTATTTTGTATTGAGGTAATAGTATTTACGTTACTTTATACATGTGATTTACCTCTGTTATAAATCCTTCGAGTACTGTGTGTCAGCATACCGATCCAGGGATGACACATAAGCACAGAGACTTGATCCATTCGGGTCGGGTCGCTACAAGAAGGTATCAGAGCACATGTTGACTGTAGGACGTGACCCTAGAAACAGGCAAGCCCATAGCAAAGATTTTTCTCTACAACTTTCCCTTTCAAAAAGATCTTTTACCTCTCTTATCTTCTGAGCTTATTCAAATATTCCCTTTTAGTGAGACCATACCTCTTTCCATTTTGACCGCTCGAAGATTCGACTGATGAGACCACTCCAAGAAGTACAGGATATCGGACAAGTAAGACCATTCGGAATGAAGAAGATTTTACCATACATTATGATAATGGAAACTACAGCTGTTGAAGACTCTGAAGACAAGTAGAATTTGAAGGCTGTGAAGAATTCCCAGATTTGTATGACCTAGGAAGGCTACCCTTATGGAACTTGGCAGACTATGGAAGTTAATACCCGAGATCAAGGTGTATTGGAGAAAGACCAAAACATGGAGAGTTGAGAACTCAAAATTTTGTCAAGAAAACCCTAAGGCAGAAGATATCAACTGGCAAGATAGCTCCTGGCAATGACAAGGGCAGAAACACGGTTATCCGTGATGTCATCACCCGCTAATGCTATTGTCACCGTGCTGAGTTCAGGATGCAAGTCTTCAGAATGGATTTGATGGTAGAAGGTTGATGGATCACCTAGCATAAGATGAAGTTTTAGCCCTAGCCGGTATATCACCAGGATCTGGAGTAGTACATCAAGAAGTTTAAAATGGAGCTCTAGGAAGTCATATTAGACAAGGAAGCATTTCGTGAAGAACTCAGGAACCAAAAGCTGAAAGTAGCCAAGATGGAGGAGCTACAACCTCGAGATACTGGAGATTTGTCAGGAACTGAAGGACAGTATGACCATGGCTCATGCCAAGGATGTTGAAACCTAGAAGTTTGGAATGCAACTCTGGAATATTAAAGGATGTCACGAGAGATTTCTCGTCAACAGAGATTGATCTGGCGAAAGAACTTGACAAGACAAGCATGATCGGAAGAAGCCATTGGAGGCATGAACAAGGCTTGAAGAGTTTGGAGACGTTGAAGATTTATTGACCTTTAAAAGACCGAACCCCTGTTATATACCTACGTTAGATGCGATGTTTGTGAGCTGTCATTTGTTTGATGTTTTTCGACAGCCACAACAAAAATCTGTCTTTTCAAAACAGTTGTTTGCATTGTGTGCATCCCTCTCTATTTCTCTTATCTCACCCCAAACCCATGGACCCAATAGAGGATGAATGAAGATGAGCTTGTATTTTCTGGACCGATGAGTCAGTTGGAGACGGACCGATGGATTCAGAACATGGAGGATCACATGGAGAATAACCCTATTGTTGGACATGATATGACCCAGCATGCTCTTCAGTGCTTTGAAAGAGGTGCTGCTACTTGGTGGAGGATGTATCAAACCATCAATGGATGGCAAGGAGTAACCACTTGGAAAGAATTTAAGTTGACTTTGCTAAAGTCTCAGTTTGTGTCCCAGAAGTTGAAGCCTTATGGAAAAGACATGAAGAAACCTTGTGCATGCAAGATTTGTGGAGAAATCGGACACAACCATAAAGAACACAAGGATGAATGCCCTAATTGTGAAGGAAGTCAACCAGCTGAAGAATTCCCAACTAGGCAGATCACTTGTTTCTTGTGTGAAGGGACTACCCACTATCCTACTCAGTGTCACATTTACCCCATGGTACAAAGAACCATCCAGCAGAAGGAAGAAGCAATGAAAGGAGCTCTTATGGAAAGTTTAGAAGAACTTGTGATGAAGAAAGAGGTGAAGGACACACCCAAAGAAGAACCAATTAAACCCTACACCAAGTCTTGCTATTCATGTGGAGAAGAAGGGCACATCTCGCAAAATTGTATGAATGGGGATCTAGTAGAATTCCCGGCTGAGGAAGTAGAGTATGACCCACAGGAAATAGAAGCCCTGATTGGAATGGAAAAGTCCAGAAAGAGAAGTAGATTGGATTCCAGGAAGGATCTGAGTCATGTCACCTGTTATGGGTGCAAGGAGTCAGTGCACTACCTCAACAAATGCCCAAAAAGGAAACCTCGATACTTGTCAAAAGTAATATGTTTTAGTTGTAATAAAGCAGGGCACTTTGCCAGAGATTGTCCGAAGGAGAAGGAGACTTGTGATAAGTAGTTGAGTTTGTAACAGAAGAAATATAGTTGTAGTAGTGAGAACATTTTCTTTTATATTGAGGTGTCGAGTTGAGACATGTAATGGAAAAAACAGGAGATTGTAATAATTTGAGAATCAATTAAGTTAGCATCGTTGGTAAAGATTTGGATTTTATGAGTTGTTACTCTATGAAGAAGAATTTTGGCCATTCTGAGGATAAGAGAAATATGGTCTATGGAAGATTTTTGCATTTTAAGGGTGGTAGTACCCTATAAGAACCGTTGACCCCTGGAAAAGATAAGAATACTCCACTGAGTGGATTTCGGACAAAATGAATACGAGTTTTGTCTCGATATGTGTAATGCCCCAAGAGTATGTGGGATGAAGTTGGAGACCGTCAGTTGTTTGGACCAAATGTGATCAAGGAGTCAGAAGAGAATGTTAAGTTGATTTGAGATAGACTGAAGGTAGCTCAGTCCAGGCAAAAGAGTTATGTAGACTCAAAAACTCAAGGAGGTAGTTTATGAATTTGGAGACAGAGCATGTCTTCGCGTGTCCCCTGTGCGAGGAGTTAAATCGAATTGGAGTTAAGGTAAAGTTAGCCCCGAGATTTGTAGGACCATACCTAGTTTTGGAGCGTATGAGAGAAGTGGCCTACAAGTTTGAGTTACCCGAAGGACTGTCAGGAGTTCAAGATGTGTTTCATGTTTCCCAGTTGAAGAAGTGCCATGCAGAGATGGCCAATATTCCCGTGTAAGGATGCTTGACCCTGGAAAGGATAATGATGTTCCACGAAGTGGAATATGGACTTCATAAGTATAAGTTTTTATCTCGGTATGAGGGATATCCCACGAGGATGAAGAGATGAAGTACTATTGGATATAAAGGAGGTATGATGTTGGAAATATGGATCAATGGAGAACTCCATGATGAGTCTGAGTAAACATGTCCTAGTTTGGAGCCAATAGAAGGAAGGATGACAGTACAATTGGGTGGATTTAAGTATACTGGGAAAGCTGGAAGCTGGATGTTGGATTAGAGATCCGCTGCCCCGATAAAGAGTTCAAGGTTTGCAAGTGATGAGATGTGCCATAACCCACAGGCCCCAAGACCTTCCAAGAAGCAAAGCACATTCTTGCTGAAGGAAGAACCCTGGAGAAAGATACGATGTTTATAGACAGACGATCTTATAGGAATAACACAAAACCTGAGAGTTGTGAAGGAACGATAGATGTTTGTTTGGCTTGCAGAATCTATGGATATATCCGAACTTGGTTCGTCGACAAGAGAAATTCTGCAATGCTTGTGAGGATGACCGAGTGTTAGAATGCGAGATTCGCTAAACCGTATACAAGGTAATGATTTGGGTGCGGGATGGATTGATCACCATACCGACTTACTCTTATTATTCGCCTTGCTATGTGGGATGGTAAATCTGAGTGACTTTCCTATAGAAGAGAGACGACGATATTAAACCTTGTTTAAACCTTAGAATGGTATAAGTATTTTTCCCTTGTACACGGCAGCTTTTTGCCAACCGTAGGTTATACGGTGAGGATCAACCCAGACCCATTTCCTGCAGGAGAAACCATAAATGGTTGACCACCATGAGATATCGATAGTTGTTTAGTTTTGGCGCCAGACCCGTCAGCTACAAAGACCTAGTCGCGGAATAACCTTACCAAAATAAAAGGATAGAAGAATTGTGGTAAAGGTTATGCCACTACCAGAACAGTTCAGAGAAGAAATTTTCTCGAGGATCTGAGAAGACCTACACTGTCAAAAATAAGGATGGAGTATAGGAGTTTTGATGGAACAGTAACAATGATTCTAAGGGTGGTAGCACCCCAGACACCGTGTGATGATCGATGGATTTTGAGAAGACCCCCAAACCCTAACATGTTCTTGCTAGCCTCTCCGAATCTCGAGGACGTGATTCCTTTTAAGGGTGGTAGGTTTGTAACATCCCAAATTTTCAATTTGGAATGTTATACATTAGATCATCATGCATATCGTATTTTCTTGCATTTTGGTCGATCCTAGAAATTTCACGCAACTCAAGGACCTTCGGAGAGAGTTGGAGATTTTGTTATTTTCATATTTGAGAGTTTTATAGAATTGAAAAGAGGATCATTTGATTTATTTATTTCATCTTCAATAATTTTTCCGATATCAAAAATATAAGAGAGGGAATAATATGACTTTCCCAAAATTGAGGAAAAATGAAGATTTAATAAATAGATCAAATTTTGGTTTGCCGGAGTTTATTTGCATTTTATTTGGATAGGGAAAAATGCGTGTTTTCAAAAATTGCATTTTAGGCCCGGAGAAAAGTTCATTTTGTTCGGCTCATTTTTAGGAGTCGGGAAAAATTTACTTTAGAATTTTTGGAACTCGTTTAGATTTTCTTTTCTTTGTTTTTCTGCACGCGTAACCGTTTAAAAAAAACTCCAGCAGGCCAGCCGGGCCAAGGCCCAGGCCAGCCGCCGCCCCCAGCTCCCTGCGCGCGCCAGGCACAGGAGCGCAGCCAGGCCGCCGCCTCGCCTCTTGCTCTTAGCCGAATCCTTTTAGGATTCTAGGCTATCTCTTCCCTTGTTTCGTTTTCTTTTTCCTAATCCTAGTCTATTTCTTGTCCCCTACCCCAAGTCTCCTCACCCCTCCCCAATATAAATACCCAAGCACCCCCCCTCCAAAACATCAAATCAAACCCCCTCTCCCCACATCAAACCCAAGCCCCACACCACCCCGCGCCTCTCCAAGCCGCGCACCACCCCGCGCCCCTCACCCATGCCGCCGCCCTTGTGCCTCACCCGCCGCCGCCGCCCCTATAGCGCCGGCGCCGCCGCCCTAGCACGCCACCGTCGCCACCATTCACCCCACCTCGCCGGAGGAAGCCCCGCGCCTCTCTTTTTTCTTCCCCGCGGTTCGGTTCTTTTAAAAGAAACCGTTCCGGTTTTCTTTTCCGGTTTTTCTCTCCGATTCTTCGTTTCGGTTTCTTTTCCGATACCCTAGATCGGTTCTCCGTTTTATTTTTCGGTTTCTTTTCCGAAAACCCTAGATCGGTTTTTGTTCTTCTTTCGGACCGTTCATCTCAACGAACGTGATCACCGATTATTCCCGGTTAACGACGCCCGTTCATTTAACCGTTCGTCTCTTTCTTTTCGTCGGATTTATTCCGCGATCGCGATCTCAGATCCGATCTTCGTTCTAGTTTATCTTCTCGCCCGTTTATCGGAATTAGGTGATTCAAGCGCCTGGAGTTTCGTCTCGAAACCGCCGTTCCGTCTAATCAACTTGAACAAGCTTTTGCTAAGGTAAAATTTGACCTAGTTTCAACTTTCTAGAACCGATTTGTTTTCTTCCGCCGTTTGTTTTCCGTCGTTTGTTCGGTTCGTTCTTTCTTTGCAACCGGAGTTCTTAAGTTGAACTATCTGGTTCGTTCCCTTGTTCGAGTTTTACTTGTGCATTAGATGAGTACTTATTGTGTGGTTACTATTGTTTGCTTACGATAGATTGACCGGAGTGTGACGAGTAGATCTATCAAGAGTTTTAAGTGCGAATCATCTTCATCTACATTGCAGGCAAGTTCACACTTTGATCATACCTTTTCTACAGCCCATGTTTTATTGCATTAGATCAATCCTCTCACATTGCATGATTAGGATCTAATTAAATTGTGGGATGGGAAGTAGATGAGGTAGTACCTATCACCTGTATTACTATGAAACCTTTGGGAGTTACTTGTACGTTTGCTTATTATGCCATGCTATGCTAGTAGACGTGGATTGGGTGAGTGATATCCATGACAGATATGAGTTGATAATTTTAATGGTTTATCTAAGGTGGCAACTTAAACACACATCTGGGTGGATTGAGGCACCTGATGTCTATCAGGACTTGCCTGTTTTTTTTGGTCCGCCACCCAGGCTCAAAGGGATCATAAGATAATTCATGCTAGAAACTTCTGTGTGCAGCCACATGCTACTATGGGCTCTGGCATAGTTGACTAAATTGTGCGAACTCTTACGGGGTGGACTAGCAGATGTAGGGGTTGTAGGTGGTACGGTCTACCCCACAAGTAAGGTGCTAGCGCTTCTGAAAGACTATGTCTCGGTCATCCGTTTCTCAAACACCATGTAGTGCGAGAAAACAAACGGAGGCGATCGAGTCATGTGGGAAAAGTGCGCAAACCTCTGCAGAGTGTACAAACTAATCATGATTAGCCGTGTCCCCGGTTATGGACAACTTGAGTATCTAGTACTTGAATATCATGTGAATCTCAACATGTTACTTCTAATTAATGTTGTTGGGTTTTAATTATTTTTAATTGGGATTGAGAATGTTGTCAACCATTCTCAATGTTTCACAACCACCATGATAGTTAAATAAATTTATTCCTTTGCAATAGGGAAAAATTGGCTTTACGCAAAACCTTATAACCATAGAGCTTTTCCACCAGCCAAATATGCATGTAGTGATAGCCATTGTTCATCATTCTCTATGGTGTGAATTTGCCAGTACATTCAATGTACTGACCCTCTGTGGCTGCAACGTCTCATGTTGCAGGAGTATCTTACGACGAGTAAGTGATACGTTAGGGTTACGATTTCTACACTCAACTTTGCCGTTGGTGTTGATAGGAATCCACAACCTTGTTGCTTCCGCTATTTTGGATTGAGGTAATAGTATTTACGTTACTTTATACATGTGATTTACCTCTGTTATAAATCCTTAGAGTATTGTGTGTGTCAGCATACCGATCCAGGGATGACACATAAGCACAGAGACTTGATCCATTCGGGTCGGGTCGCTACAGTTGACTTCTCATCGAGACACACCAGCCCAGGCACCCGCTGCTAGTTTTTTTTCCTGCAGGCCTCCCTCTTCGTCCGGCCGGGCCAGGCCCAAAGTGAGCAGCTCCCACCAGCCCAGATCCCTCAGATTTCGGCCCATTTGTTGTTTTTCCTTTGACAAGCGAATTTTGCATTTAACCAATGCATGCATATTACAAAAATGCCATTTTCTTGCATTGCTCATAATTAAATAACCATGCACCGGATTAAAATGATCTCTATATGAAACATGACTAGAATTTCATCTAGTTTCATAATATGCAACTTTCATCCATGTGTAAAATGTTTAAACTTGTTGTTTGCATTAATTTGCTCCTATGCCATGCTAAAATGCTTTATTTCATAACTAAATAACCGTAACTTGGTATTTTAATAAACTTTATATGTAAATGGGGTAGAATTTTGCCTAGTTTAACATGGTGGCCTTACTTTGCATGTTTAACAAATCTAAAATTGTGTTTAGGGAAGAACAGTACCAAACCTAATATATGCATATGAGGATTTTTCCGGACTTGTTGTTTGTTGTTCCGGCCTCATTTAAACTTGCCTAGTAGGTAGTTTTCATTTGCTTCACACTCTTGCCATGCTAACAACATTTAATATTGTTGGGGACATAAACGAGAGAGAACTAAATAAGTCATGTGGTGTTTTCATCAATATGCAACTCGTTGCATATTGAGCTCCACTTAATTTGTAGAATTGCTTGTGCACTTTGCCATGCCATGCCTCATAAAACCGGACATGCATCATACTTGGTTGTGCATCATGCATGCTTATGTGTTGGTTGTTTACTATGTTGTTTGCTTCTTTTTCGTGTTGCTTCTTCGGGTTGGTTCCGGTAACGTCGTGTTGTGAGGATTCGTTCAACTATGTCCATTTATCTTCTTCATGGACTCGTTCTTCTTCTTTGCAGGATTTCAGGCAAGATGACCATACCCTCGAAATCACTTCTATCTTTGCTTGCTAGATGCTTGCTCTTTTGCTATGCCTATGCTGCGATACGTACCACTTGCTTATCATGCCTCCCATATTGTTGAACCTAGCCTCTAACCCACCTTGTTCTAGCAAACCGTTGTTTGGCTATGTTACCGCTTTGCTCAGCCCCTCTTATAGCGTTGTTAGTTGCAGGTGAAGATTGAAGTTTGTTCCTTGTTGGAACATGGAGATGTTGTTCCTTGTTGGAACATGTTTACTTGTTGGGATATCACAATATATCTTATTTAATTAATGCATCTATATACTTGGTAAAGGGTGGAAGGCTCGGCCTTATGCCTGGTGTTTTGTTCCACTCTTGCCGCCCTAGTTTCCGCCATATCGGTGTTATATTCCTGGATTTTGCGTTTCTTACGTGGTTGGGTTATAATGGGAACCCCTTGACAGTTCGCCTTGAATAAAACTCCTCCAGCAAGGCCCAACCTTGGTTTTACCATTCGCCACCTAGCCTTTTTCCCTTGGGAGTCGCGCATCCCGTGGGTCATCTTTATTTTAACCCCCCCGGGCCAGTGCTTGTCTAAGCGTTGGTCTGAACTAGGGTCCTTTGCAGCGCGACCTCGGGGAAACTTGAGGGCTGGTTCTAGTTGTACGGAGAGCTCATCCGGTGTTGCCCTGAGAACGAGATATGTGCAGCTCCTATCAGGATGTCGGCGCATCGGGCGGTCTTGCTGGTCTTGTTTTACCTGTCGAAATGTCTTCTAACCGGGATTCTGAGCCTGATCGGGTCTTCCCGCTAGAAGGAATATCCTTCGTTGACCATGAGAGCTTGTGATGGGCTAAGTTGGGACACCCCTGCAGGGATTTGAACTTTTGAAAGCCGTGCCCGCGGTTATGGGCAGATGGGAATTTGTTAATGTCCGGTTGTAGATAACTTGAACCTTAACTTAATTAAAATGAATCAACTGCATGTGTTACCGTGATGGTCTCTTCTCGGCGGAGTCCGGGAAGTGAACACAGTGTTGGAGTAATGTTTGCCATAGGTTGTTCTTTAGTTCTTCGTTCGTGCTTTGCCTTCTCTGCTCGCTCTCTTTTGCGAACAGGTTAGCCACCATATATGCTAGTCGCTTGCTGCAGCTCCACATATTACCTTGCCTTACCTATTAGCTTAAATAGTCTTGATCGCGAGGGTGCGAGATTGTGGAGTCCCCGTGGCTCACGGATTACTTCCAAACTAGATGCAGGGCCCGATGACTCCGTTCTAGATGATGCGCTTGAGCTCAAGTGGGAGTTCGACGAAGACTCACGCCGTTACTATGTGTCTTTCCCTGATGATCAGTAGTGGTGCCCAGTTGGGGCGATCGGGACCATGTCGCATGTTGGGGTTGATCTTTTATTTTGGTACCGTAGTCGGACCATGAGTGTATTGGATGATTGTAATGCTATTTATGTACTTTGTGTGACGTGGCGAGTGTAAGCCAACTATGTATCTTTTTCCCCTATTATCTATTTACATGGGTTGTTTGTGAAGATTACCTCACTTGCGACATTGCTTTCAATGCGGTTATGCCTCTAAGTCATGCTTCAACACGTGGGAGATATAGCCACATCGAGGGCGTTACAGCACGGTTGGGTAGCGATGCACCGGGAATTAAGTCAATTTGATGCTCAATCCCTCGAATAGGTGGTAATCCCAGTGGCACTCTTGTGGGAAGACGTCAGCGAACTCCTGCAAAATGTTAGTGATAGGAGGGGGCAAAGAGGAAGGCACGTCCTCGAATGAAAATAATGCCTCTTTGCACACAAAAGCATAGCAAACAGATTTGCCAAAATCTATCTCATCAATATCAGATTTTGTGGCAAGTAAACATGCACTTTTCAATTTAATTTCAGAAGCAACACTAGATGGTTGATTATTAGGTTTCATTTGTTGCTCAAATTCTTTTGCCACAATCTGATTTTCACTCTTATTTTTCTCCTATTTTGCTTTCTTAGCTCTATTAATATCATCTTTCAAAATGGATTCAGGAGTCATAGGAAGCAAAGTAATATGGCTATCCTTATGAACATGAGTATACTAATTATTTCTACCATGGTGTACATATTTTTTATCAAATTGCCATGGTCTACCAAGTAATAAAGAACATGCTTGCATGGGTACCACATCACAATCAACATAATCAACATATGTATAGATACTAAAATGCACACGAACAATACATGTTACCTTAACCTTGCCGCTGTTGTTGAACCATTGGATGTAGTTAGGATGTGGATATGGTCTTGTGGTGAGAGATAGCTTCTCCACCATCTCCATGCTAGCCAAGTCTACCAAGTAATAAAGAACTTGCTTGCATGGGTACCACATCACAATTAACATAATCAGCATATGTAGAGATACTAAAATGCACACGAACAGTACGTGTTACCTTAACCTTGCCACTGTTATTGAACTATTGGATGTAGTAAGGATGTGTATGTGGTCTTGTGGTGAGAGATAACTTCTCCACCATCTCCATGCTAGCCAACTTGTTGCATCTCCCTCCATCTATGATGACGCGAATAGAACGTTCCTTCACAACTCCCTTTGTATGGAACAAATTGTGCCTCTGATTTTGCTTAGCTTGTGTAACCTGCACACTCAAAACACGTTGAGCAACTAAACATTCATACCTGTCAGCATCTTCAGCAGCCATGTATTGCGTCTCATGATCAGAATCATCTCCACCGTGTTCTTCATGTGTAATAAGAGCCAAAGTCTCCTCATCATAGTCACCAGCAGACTCATACCCACCATCCTCAGTAGAAATCATCACACGCTGAGATTTGCATTCTTTCGCAAAATGTCCTCTTCCCTTACAACGACGACAAATAATATCACTTATGTGCCCTGTTGATGCCATGGAAGAAGAAGAGCTCTGCACAGGACCGACAGGTGTGCTCTTGGCAGATAGTGGTGGTCGTGCCTGCTTTCTTCTATCACGGCTGGAGGTGGCACCTGATGGAGGTGCTGGTGTAGTGGAAGTAGAGGATGCACATGGTGTCCATGATGATGATCGACCTGCAGAAAAATTAGTTCGCGCCAATGCCTGTCGATCCTGCACTTCACGGTCAGCTTTACAAGCAAGATGTAATAAACGAGTGACATTAGTATACTCCTGATAATCTAGAATGGTCTGAATCTCTCTATTTAATCCACCCATAAAACGTGCAAGAATAGCTTCATTCTCCTCAACAATACCACATCTAATCATGCCAGTTTGTAATTCCTGATAATATTCTTCTAAAGATTTTTTTCCTTGTCTTAAACATTGCAATTTTTGAAGTAATTCACGTTGATAATATGGTGGAACCCAACGAGTACGCATAGCAGTTTTCAAAGTAGCCCAAGCGGTTGGAATAGGATATAATCTACAATGTTCAGGCCACCAAACACATGCGAAGCTAGTGAAAGCACAAACAGAGCAGGAACACTTCTCTCCTCAGGATATTGTAAACATGTAAAATGTTGTTCAGTTTCTAACTCCCAAGTAAGATATATATCAGGAACATATCTACCCTCAAATGGTGCAATATTCAATTTTAGTTTAGGAAGATGGTGATGATCTCGTACCTCATATGGTGGTGCAGACCTACCGTTGTGATGATATACCCGAGGACGACCTGGTGGTGGTGGTGGTGGTGGTTGCACGTAGTTCTGATTTTTATCAACCTCATCCTCGTAATGGTGCGCCACCTCTGCAGTAGCAGCAGGAGTGACAGAAGCATCAACAGCGGTACCAGAATTTTGCCCAGGGTCAATGGGAACGCGCTGTGCTCGTCCCACTTGATTTGGAAGGCGATGTTGTTGTTGTTGTTGTAGAGGTGCGTTAGGGGCAGCCGATGGTGGTGGTGGAAGACGCGCGAGAAATTCATTAAACTTATTATCGAGCTTTGTTTCGAACGTCCTCTCCATGCCATCTATCTTCTCCATGGCCTCTTCAAATCTGTTTAGCACATCTTGCACCTGTCCACTCATCATTTGCTGAACTTTATCATGCAACTCCTTATTCATCATGTTCTCCCAGTCAGTCTCGTCGGCTTGTGATCCTGCCATGGTTAGCAGCAATAGAAACACACAAGAATATGATCCTACAGACTAGTAACAAGAGGTGGTGGTGGGTGTCACAAAACCATCAAGCAAATCTCAAATTCTTACCAGTTCTTTCCCAGCAGCAGGCAGTGATCGGCAACCGTCGTAGTCAAAACTCTCAAAGCTTGGATAGAGCGATTACCAGGGAAAATCAGGCGCACGACGTAGATGTATGTGGCGCTGGGATGGCTCATAATATGGTATCAAAAAGGGTCAGCAATAATCAATTCAGAGATGCAAAGTTGAATAAATGCTCAACGACGGTACTATGCTGGTCCTAGGCTAGACCGTGCTCGAGACGCGAGCCTAGAACACTAACAAAATCACGGCACTACACGTAAACAATGGAAAAGCACACTCTGGAACTTTTTTTCGCTCTGTTTTTTGGTGCTCCACTTTTTTTGCGCTCATTTTTTTGCGAAAAATCACTATAATGGCGAGTGTCTCAAAACTCTTCCCTCGTCAAACTGACAGGATGGGCACAATTTTTTTTGACTTTTTTCGGAAATCAGGGCAGCGATGACGAAAAAGTGCGACAAAAAGTAACTATGATGGCACGTGGCTCAAAAGACTCAAAAAAGCCTAAAAATAGGATAGCGAAAAAATATTTTTGCCTGCGAAAATTTTGGCCTAAAAACTGCCCAGGGGCCTCCAGACTTTTTTTTCCGAAACCTACTCAGGCAAGGAAACAAGAATCAGAAATTAGACGGATCTCGAAAACAAACATAATACGAAAGGAACTCGGATTGGTGGTGGATATATGGTGGTAGGATATGGCAGCGGTGGTGGTATATGGATACGGATTGGTGGTGATATATGGATATGGATTGGTGATGGTATATGGCGACGGATCGATGGCGGATAAGCGATGGTGGTAGATGGCAGGGCTGATGATGATGGTGCGGCGGCGGCGCGACAACTTATGACTAGAACTCGAAACTCTAAAACACTAGACTCTAAGACCAGCAACTAGACACAAAGATGCAACCGCAAATTCAACAAAGCAAAATACTGAAAAGACTATGCAAAGTCTCAGATTGGTTCGGATATGATGAACTAACCCTAATTTTTTTTGGCTTTTTTCATGGAGTGTAGGTATGAAGAACAAACTCGATCTAAACTACAAAAAACTGTAAAATCTCACCGAGCAACCTGGAAATCTGATACCACTTGATAGAGGCAAAGGTGTCTGTCGGATTTCGGGTTCCGGCAGACCCTTGAGGTTCGAACACTGGGGTGCGCGCGGAGATTTCGCCTTCTACATACCTGCACCCCTCCGCCTCGCTAAGATCTAAGCTATGGAAGGAATAGCACAAGAGACACAGGGTTTATACTGGTTCGGGCCACCGTTGTGGTGTAATACCCTACTCCAGTGTGTGGTGTGGTGGATTGCCTCTTGGTCTGATGATGATGAGTAATACAAGGAAGAACAGCCTCGCGAGGGTCTGTTCTTGGCTGAGGGGATGAACTGCTAGGAGGAGTTCAGTCACCCTTCTCTCTCTCTCTCTGTTCTCGATTCTCTCTCCGATTTCGATCCCTCTACCCTGTGGGTGGCTAGTCCTATTTATAGGCAAAGGCCTTGGGCCTCTTCCCAAATATTGAGCGGGAAGGGCGCCAACAATTGGCCATTTTGAAGGGGAACATCTGGTACACTTATCCTGACTAAAGTTGGTCCTCGCCTGCCAAAGGCTCTGGTGGTGACGCTGGCTTGGGCTACACAATGACTTCCTCCCTGCCGTTGGATTGGTCTTGGTCTCGTTGCACCGAAACGGGTGCCTTTGCTTGATGCTCTCGCCTGCGCTTGCTCCATTTGCACCAAAGAGAAAAGGAGGACACTGCGCGGGCTGGCGCCCGCCTGGCACCCTTGGTCGTCATGGCTTGCGTCACGGGCACCTCGTGAGGTACCCCGCCTTGATCTCTCCGCCTCCTCGCGAGCCAGCCTGATGAGGCCGTGCCTGAGGAAGCTTCGTGTCGTCCGCCCCGCGAGGCTTGGCTCCTCGCGATGGTCTTGGGTCTGTGTTGATGAAGATGGGCCGTGCTGGGCCCCCCTTTGAGCCACGCCGCAGGTTGCAGGCAGGCAAGTCTGGGGACCCCCGTTCCCAGAACGCCCATAGTAGCCCCCAGGCCCAAGGCGCACCCGGACTTGGCCGTGCAGGGAGGCGAAAGGGCAAGGGCGAAGCGCCGCGGGCCCTAACAGCCTGCGGCCTTGGGCGCCGCGTGGCGGTTGATTGAACGAGAGCGCCTTAGCAACTGCGCGAGTTGATAAAGGAGCGGCATTTGCCTAGGCTTTGCTTTTTGCTTTCTGGGGTTGCTGCTCAGATCCCCTTTCTTGCGCCTCTCCTTCCTTCCTCCAAAATTTCCAGATCTACTTCGACAGCGTGACCTAGGAAGCCATGGCGCCTCGTCAGTCCCCGGCCAGAGCTTGGTACTCGTCTGCCCTGGACTCGCCGAACGTGTCGGAGGTGAGCCTCGCCCGGTTGCGCCGGATGGCGGCGGCGCAGGGCATCGACGGGGCGAAGGTGTTCAAGGCCGACTCCGCCACCCCTGAGGGCCAAGGGAGCACCTTCTATCCATTCTTTGTAAGCACCATTGCTGCTGGCCTGGTGCCTCCCTTCTCCGAGTTCTTCTTCTCTGTCCTCCGCCATTATAAGCTACAGGCTCTGCATCTCCACCCCAACCCCGTCCTTCTCCTGGCAATCTTCGCCTATTACTGCGAGGCTCGCATAGGGGTGCGGCCCTCAGTGGCCTTGCTGCGCCACTACTTCTACCTCCGGACCTCTCGCGGTCCTGCTTCCGTGTGCGCGAGCTTCATCGCGTACGGTGGCGCCATTGCCATTTCGAACCCGGGAAAAGGATTGAGGGCTTCAGGAGGAAGTGGGTCGTGGTAGACGCTGGGCGCATCCACACTCGGCTGATCTTGCCCACGGAGCAACCCACAAGCTCCAGCGATTGGGGTCGAGCGGAGCTCGCGGACCCCCGCGCGAAGCTGGTGTTGGAGAAGATGGACACAGATCTGAGGCCGACCAACATGGCGGCGGAGAAGCTAACCGGCGCGTCACTGCTGAGGGAATTACTGGAGCTCCAGCTGGCTCCGCTTCGGCAGTACTCACTTCTGATGTGGAGGCCCCATCCGAGCCCCGCGGCCTTGGCCGACGAAGATCTGGCTGCGGTCCTCCAATCTCTGGTCGGGGGCGATGTGGCGAGGTTGGAGGGCGCTCCTACACCCTTGTTCCTCCGCGATGACTGGGAGCAGGTAGTGGAGTCCATGCCCGTCTTTAACGGGGACGGGCCCGTGCTCATGGAAATTCCCGGGGAATCAGTGGGCATGTCCTCCGACGACTCCAGCGAAGAGGAGGAAGGAGGGGAGCGGGAAAAAGGGCCTCACTCCAAGGCGACTGACGGAGATTCGAGGGCTCCCCTCCCCCCGCGTAGGTCCCGCACTCTCCGCCTCTCTCCGAGCGATGACGACGAGGATGATGACGAGCTGGGCGGTGGGAGCTTGCCCCCGATCCCAAAGAAGGATAGGACCGGGCTGATCTCCCGCGGGTCTGCCCCGGCCCCGAGGCGGACCACAGACGCGCCTTCCTCCCTCGAGCTTCCCAAGGTTGACCATTCCAGTTGGCTTTCAGGCTTCAAATTTGGCCGGAGGCTGCCTGAGCTCACTAGCGACGACCCGTAAGCGCTTGATTCTTGTCTTTATTTCTTGTTCTACTGCTGAGGCTTGACGTCCACATCTCTTGGACAGGCTGGCACCCGCAGCAAAGAAGCCGAAGGGAGCTCCTGAGGTTCCATCCGTGGCAGTGCCTCTGCCCGCGAAGGAAGGTGACCGCGACGCACGGGCTTCTCCTGCCCGGTCGTCCTCGCGAGGCCTAGCTGAGCCGGCTGGGGTGAGCTCAGCCCCCATGGCCCAAGTGACTCCCGAGGTGCCTTTGCCTGCTGCCGCCACTACAGCCATTGGGGCGCAGCAGGCTCCGCCTCAGGATGCTGTGGTCGTGCTGCCGCCATCTCCTCCTACTCCACCGACTGCTGTCTCTCCGACTCCTCCTGCCATTCTGGATCGTGCTGCTGCTGAGCTGGACCGGCTGCGGCAGGATCTTCTTGGCGCCGACCCTTGCTTGGTGGCCGGGCGCTTGGAGCTGGCTTCAGGATGGATTCGCTCCGACGCTTCGATTCGGGCAGCGCTGGTCCAGGCCTCGACGGCTTGCGATGAGGAGAGGCAGGCCGTCCTTGAGGTGAAGGCTGCTCATGACACAGCCCTGGGGGAGGTGGTCGACGTCCATGGTCGCTGCAAGGCGCTGGAGGACGAGCTGCAAGGCCTGCGGGACCAGCTCGCGAAAGAGGCCCGCCTTCGCCAAGAGGAGGAAGAAGGCGTGAAGGCTCGCGAGGCGGCCATCAAGGAGAGGGAGGTCAAGCTCAGGAGGTGCCTTGACTGCCTAGGCGCGCTGGAGCAGGAATTGGGGGCGAGGAAGGTCAAGCTGGACGACAAGGCCCAGGTTCTTGCCGAGGACCGCGTGGCCTTCGCAGAGATGGAGGGGAAGGCTCGCTCCTCGCTGAGGACGCTTTACGACAGCGGCCTGGAGAGCCCGCTGGCTGGCGCCGAGGACGACCCCGCCAAGTTGCTTCCCTTCCTGGTTCGCGCTCTTGAAGATGTCGCCCTTGGCCTTGGCCCCACGGCTGAGGCCGAGGCGCGTGTCCTGTCTTCTGCAGCGCTGACGCGGGTCCTGACCCACATCTACCTTCACGATCCCGGCGTCGACCTCGACAGCTTGCTCGAGCAAGTAAGCGGCGAGCATGCCGCTGCCGCTGCCGAGGCCATGAAGGGTTGCGCGGAGGCTATTCTAGGGAAGTTCCAGGCCTTCAGCACCAAGCCGAAACAAGGTGTTGCCGACCCCGCTGCTCCATGAGGCGAACCCACTCCGTGCTGCTCCACCGCCGACAAGTGACTCCGTTGTGGCTCCTGTCCTGCCTTTAATTCCTGCACATGTATCATGCCTTGGGGAGGCGTTTAAACTTGCGTTTGGCATTGAGATAACAGTTTGGACTGTAATATTTGCTTTTGAATTCCTTGAAATTTACGCTTTTCCTTCCTACTTGCTTATGTTCTACGCCGGCAGATCCCGGCCCCACGCATACCTCAGCCGCCGTTAGCCCCGACAGGAAACCAGGACGGGACCAAGGAGTGAGGGGCTACGTGACAAGTTAGGCTCCTGAGTCGCGATGCTCAGGAGTCCCCTTTGGCGCACGAACAACAAGTATGGAGGTGTGATGTGGGTGGATCTGCCGTTCTACGTCTACAGAGCCCGGCCGTGCGCATACCTCAACCGCCGTTAGCCTTTCGGAACTAAGGAGTGAGGGGCTATGCAACCAGTTAGGCTCCTGAGTCACGATGCTCAGGAGTCCCCCTTGACGTTCAAACGGCCTTCATACCTTGGCTCCGCTCGGGGAGAGACGCGCGACAAACCAGGCCCGGGGGGGCCTAGCTGGGTGGCGTGCGTCTGGGCGTGACCCAGGCGCAGCCCCCGTGCCCAGCCCCCTCGCGCGGCACTCCCGAGGGGAGGCGTTACGATGAGGCTAGACACTGAGCTCTGGGCTCCCTAAGGTTGATGCGGCCCGGGGGCACCCTCAGTTGTTTATCACCAGCGCGGAGCATAACGCTTCCGTATGTGTACGGGCATAGCTGCTCCTCGGCAGTGTCGTCAGCCAGCACGGAGCATGGTGCTTCCACTGGTATGTGGGAGGGGGCTCCCCTCCGGGAGGAGCCCCCGGGGCGTGTACAGCCCCGCCTTGACATGTGGCTGGCACGGTAGGGCCTGGCGAGGTGTATCTGGGCACCCGTGAGCCACCGCAGGACTCACGGGGCCCTACCTCTAGGCGGGTTGCGCCTGGCAGTGGGCCTTATCTTGTGATGTGTACCTGCAAATTTGGTTAGATGCCGACACTCTAGTACTCGGGTCCCGGCCCTCGAGCTGGTCTCAGCCGTCGCTTGTATGCCAGGTCGCGATGCCGTGGACAAGGCCAGAGGGTGAGGGATGGAGAGCCAGTAAGAGCCCTGAGTCGTGATGCTCAGGTACCCCCCATTAATGTGCAAGTGGTCGGCATGGAGAAGAACAGGTGCCGTGGACAGGCATCAAATAATCAAGCATGGTGGATCGAACGCATAGCCGGAAATAAACGCAAAAGGGATACGTTCCGCTGGGTCTGGACCAAGCGACTTGGGGGATGATGCAGCCCGAGGGGCGCCCCCAACTAGGTAAGCTAACAACGTGAAATAAAAGGGATACATGCCGCAGGGACGGACCCACGCGGCCTGGGAATAATGCAGCCCTGGGGGGCGCTCCCAGCTGGAAATGAAACTTGAAAGATGTCACCTGATGATGTTGAGGACGAAGGAGTGTTGGTGTAGCAGACTCGGTGGGCTGCGGAAGCCGATCCTCACGAGCCCCCAGGCCCAGGGGCCTCGGGAGGCTCCGTAGGGGCTGGTGGCTCCTCGCGGACCATCTCCATCTCCGCCAGGGCTGCGGAACGCCTGACCTCTTGAGCCTCCATGATGCCCCTCATGAGGTGCTGGTACGCGGGA
Organism: Triticum dicoccoides; assembly: GCF_002162155.2. Classification (NCBI taxonomy): domain Eukaryota; kingdom Viridiplantae; phylum Streptophyta; class Magnoliopsida; order Poales; family Poaceae; genus Triticum; species Triticum dicoccoides. The sequence goes on along the minus strand of NC_041388.1, from coordinate 202,577,618 downwards.
GCCGCTTCGGCAAGCCGTAAGGCATGCGAACATAGCTATGGGGTGGACCTTCGCATCGCCCCACTCGCAAGGGCCAGAGGCGCTCCAGAGAGGCGACTCGATTGAGCCCTGGTATGTCGATGTAGACGCGCAGCCCACCATCCTTGCCTGGATGGGGAGCCACAGCTGGTAGGCGGCGGCGCCTTTCATGACTCTTGACTCCTGTAGCTCCTGAATGGCCTTGCTGACGAACTCCTGAGGGTCTGGCCCTCCTTTCCTTACTCCTTCTTGAGGGAAACGTGCTTCGAAACACGCCTCCATGTAGCGCCCAAGCGCCTCCCTCGTGACCTTAGCCAGGTCTGCGGCCCTCCAGGGGAGAGCCCCCGAGCCCTGCCTGAGGAGGGCGCCGGGCACGCTTTCCTATGCGATGGAAGGAGGTTCCCCCTGGGCAGGCGCGGGCCCTGAGGGGCCTTCCTCCTGAGGGGCCGGGACGGACGATGTCTTCTTCTTGTTGGGGGCGGTCTCGGGAAGCCTCCTGCTTCTGCGATCCGGGTCTTCCAGTGATGCGGCCTGAAAGGCTCGTTCTAGGGAACACACTGCGTCCTTCTCTTCACAGGGCACCGTGATGACTCCGCCACTTCCTGGCATCTTGAGGACGTTGTAGCCGTGGTGAGTTACGGCCATGAACTTGGCCAGCGCTGGGTACCCAAGGATGGCGTTGTACGGCAGGCGAATGTGAGCGACGTCAAAGTCGATGAGCTCGGTGCGGTAGTTGTCGCGTGCCCCGAAGGTGACAGGGAGGCGGACCTGCCCAATTGGGACCGTGGAGCCATCCGTGACAACGGAGAAAGGCTTGGTTGGCTGAAGCTGGCTGTAGGGCACTTGGAGATTGTTGAATGTTTCCACGGACAGGACGTTGAGCCCTACCCCGCCATCGATGAGGGTCCTAGTGACCACCACGTTGCTAATGATTGGGGAACAAAGCATCGGGAGGACTCCGGCTATGGCCGCACACTTGAGCTGATCTGCTGAGCCGAACGTGATGGCGCACGCCGACCACCTGAGAGGGCGCGTGGCTTCGAGCTTGGGGAGGACTGCATTCGCTTCGCGGGGGAACTGCTTGAAGATGCGCTGAGAGGCTGGGGCTTGAGCCCCGCCCAGGATGCAGGCGATCGCACGCGGCTCCTGGAAGCCCCCAGCCCCCTCGTCCTGATGGCGGTCCTCGTTTCTCCTTGGCTGCGGCGGTAGCGGAGGGAGGCCTGCGTTTCCTTGTGGGCGATCCTCGCGAGGCCGATCCCTCCAGTCTCCCTCGCAAGGCGGGTCTTGCCAGCGATCCTCGCAAGGTTGATCGCGCCACCCTTGGCGCGGGCCGCGGTCTTCCCAGCGTCCTGCGTTCCTCGACCGTAGCCCCGGTCACCACGGTCGGGACAACGGCCGATCCTTCCTTATCGCACGGCTCGGAGCTCTTGACATTCATTGGTGTTGTGGGTGTGGAGGTCGTGGTACACACAGTACCGACTGCCCTTGGAAGATTCGGGCTGATCTCTGCCCCGCTTGGCGAGCACGGCAGCCCCCTTGCGCTTCACATCCATGGCCTTGGGCTTCTTCTCTTCTGGGTCTGCGGCAGGCAGCTCAAGGAGGGAGAGACGCCCTTCCTCAGCCCTGGCGCACTTGGTTGCCAAGTTGAACAACTCCAAGGAAGTGCACATGTCTTCATGCATCGCCAGCTCCTCCTTCATCTTGACATCACGCACACCGTCGGAGAAGGCTGAGATGATGGCCTCCTCGGTCACCTTGGGAATCTTGAGGCGTGGGTTGTTGAAGTGCTGGATGTACTTCTGTAGGGTCTCCCTGGGTTGTTGCTTGATGCGGCGCATGTCGCTCACGGCGGGTGGCCGGTCGCGAGTACCTTGGAAGTTGGCGATGAAGCGGGTGCGCATCTCGTCCCAAGAGGAGATCGTGCCTGGAGCCAGGTTCAGGAGCCAGGTGCGGGCCCCGTCCTTGAGCGCCATGGGAAACCAGTTCGCCATGACCTTCTCGTCTCCGTTGGCAGCTTCGATGCCCAGCTCATAGAGCTGGAGGAACTCCGCAGGGTCGGCCGTGCCATCGTAACGAGGAGGCAGGTATGGCTTGAACTTGCCGGGCCACGCGATGCTGCATAGTTCGGTGGTGAAGGCACGGCAGCCTGCTGTGGCCACGGGAGGCCTTGGGTGACGGAGAGCTTGGTCTTGCATGTCCCCACGCGCTGCAGCTGGGAGCAGCGCGGGGTCTTGACGTGCGGGAGCAGGAGCATGGTCGCGACGTGCTGGAGCAGGGAGCGCCCGGGCAGCTTCTCGCGGGCGATGGACTTCTTGGCAGCTCTGCTCTTGCCACACTGGCACCTGACAGAGCGGGTTCCGCCCAGGGGCCACACGCCTTGGAGCCACGGTGCCTTCTTGAGGAAGAGGCGGCTGGGGCGCCCCCGGAGCTTCGTCGCCCGCGTGGGCGGGGTGCGGTGCAGCGGAACGGATGGCGCAGGAGAGCCCCCTGCGGCCCGGACGAGCTCGGCGATGCGGTCGAGCCATTCTTCGTAGACGTCGTCGATGGGACGGTAGCACAGGAGCTCGTTTGCCGCGATGAGCGCAGCTCGAGCCTCCATGGGTGCGCGGAGCGTGCGGGACGAAGAACCAGCTGGGGTGAGCGAGGGAGTAGCGGTGCGGCCATCTTGCCGCACGGACGGATGCTGAGACGACGCTTCCTGCTCGTTCCCCACCGGGCCGGTGGCGGCGTTGACGGCAGGTGATGGGGAACAGCGAGGACACCCGCCGACAGGAGCCGTCTGGGCACGCGGGAAGCGAGAGCGGCCCGCCGCTCGGCACGGGCCCGACGAGCGTCAGACATGGACGCGATGGTCGGAGGAGAACGGGGTGGTGGAAGACGAATTCCGGCGCACCCCTACCTGCCGCGCCAAATGTCGGATTTTGGGTTCCGGCAGACCCTTGAGGTTCGAACACTGGGTTGCGCGCGGAGATTTCGCCTTCTACCTACTTGCACCCCTCCGCCTCGCTAAGATCTAAGCTATGGAAAGAACAGCACAAGAGACATAGGGTTTATACTGGTTCGGGCCACCGTTGTGGTGTAATACCCTACTCCAGTGTGTGGTGTGGTGGATTGCCTCTTGGGCTGATGATGATGAGCAATACAAGGAAGAACAGCCTCGCGAGGGTCTATTCTTGGCTGAGGGGATGAACTGCTAGGAGGAGTTCAGTCACCCTTTTCTCTCTCTCTCTCTCTTCTCGATTCTCTCTCCGATTTCGATCCCTCTACCCTGTGGGTGGCTAGTCCTATTTATAGGCAAAGGCACTGGGCCTCTTCCCAAATATTGAGCGGGAAGGGCGCCAACAATTGGCCATTTTGAAGGGGAACATCTGGTACACTTATCCTCACTAAAGTTGGTCCTCGCCTGCCAAACGCTCTGGTGGTGACGCTGGCTTGGGCTCCACAATGACTTCCTCCCTGCCATTGGACTGGTCTTGGTCTCATTGCACCGAAACGGGTGCCTTTGCTTGATGCTCTCTCCTGCCCTTGCTCCCTTTGCACCAAAGAGGAAAGGAGGACACTGCGCGGGCTGGCGCCTACCTGGCACCCTTGGTCGTCATGGCTTGCGTCACGGGCACCTCGTGAGGTACCTCGCCTTGATCTCTCCACCTCCTCGTGAGCCAGCCTGATGAGGTCGTGCCTGAGGAAGCTCCGTGTCGTCTGCCCCGCGAGGCTTGGCTCCTCGCGAGGGTCTTGGGTCTGTGTTAATGAAGATGGGCCATGCTGGGCCCCCCTTTGAGCCACGCCGTAGGCCGCAGGCAGGCAAGTCTGGGGACCCCCATTCCCAGAACACCGACAGTGTCCCGATGCTTCGATGAGATAGATATCGTTTTCTGTGGGAGTCGACTTTGACGATCCGACTACGAACGTGCGAAGACATCGCGCCTTAGCAATCGCTAAACCAACTTCTAAGGGTTATTGACCATGCCTGAGCATGATCAACCTGACCACAAGGGTCTATTTCCTGCGAGCAAGCAAAGAACAAGCAAGAAACTATGATTGCAATCTGGATATTGCAAATAAAAGAGGAAAGCTTTATTAATGAAGGTGGGGTTCTGTGACGTCTTGGTCTGGTCGTTGGACACAAACGAAGTACGCGAAGTTGCAGCTATGGAAAACTTTTAATCTAAACAAAACCCAAAGTCTAAACGATGCCCTAAGGGTTGTATATATGGAGAAGAGAGGGGAGAATTTTGTGGCCCTTGGAGGAGGGGTCCGAAACTATCCCTAACTCTTGTTTCCCCACACATACGGACTCTAAAAACTGCCTATAATCAAGTATTTCGAAATTACATGGGCCTGACCCAAAAATAAGGTGACCTAGCACCTAGAATAGCCTCTGGACGAAATTTATGAAGTGGCATCTTGTATATTTCGTCCAAGAATCATCACTTGTAACTCTGTTCTTGTTCCCCTTGCGCTTGCCATCATCTCCATGCTTGAACATGCTCCAAGGTTCATCTTTCTTGTCCAAGCTAGGCCCTTCATTTGTAAGAAAAACAAATGTAACCAATTTAGGCAGCATCATATTCTCATGAACATTAGAATCGTTACCAAGAAACGAAAGTACCTGATAATACAATTGGCGTGCCCGAGGTCTAGTAATTGGTCCATTATGTATAGCAGCAGGGCTGTGGGTGCAACAATGGTATTGATGTCCTTATCATGACCGGAGGGTGATGGCTCGCCCTGGACCGAGCGTCGTTGCTGTGGCTGTGCTCGTCGGTGAGGGGAGGGGGCATGGATGGAGTGACCCCTCGCCCGCACCTTGCAGAGCTCGACCGTCGAGACATTGCTGATGCTGTTCTCCTCCGGTAGCTTTGTCCACCGTGTCGGCCGCGTGGGAGGTGGAAATGGCGCCACCTGCTCCAACCACGGCCCCCAGCAGCGTCCACGTGCTCGCACGCTCCCGTGTCCCCCGCGGCGTTAGAGGCCACAGGCAGTGGAGCCTTCGAGGTGGATGGATGGGCTGAGGTGCCAGATTTCTTCTTGGGCACCATGGTCGATGGTGCTGTCAAGGATGAAGATGGCGATGAAGATGACATGTGGTGTACACTTTCCGGTTCGTGCAAGCGCTCCCCCTACCCGGCATGCCAAAGATGTCACGGGATGTCCGCGACCACTTATGGCACCAGGTGGCCCCTTGTTGGTTCGGCAAGGGGGACGACACGTTGCACAAAGAGCAGACCGGCGTACGGCCGCGCGGCAGAGAGCACACAAGAAATTTACCCAGGTTCGGGCCACCGCGAGGCGTAAGACTATGACGCCCCGATACCGATGTGCCAGGTGTCCCTCAGATTTCGGCCCATTTGTTGTTTTTCCTTTGACAAGCGAATTTTGCATTTAACCAATGCATGCATATTACAAAAATGCCATTTTCTTGCATTGCTCATAATTAAATAACCATGCACCGGATTAAAATGATCTCTATATGAAACATGACTAGAATTTCATCTAGTTTCATAATATGCAACTTTCATCCATTTGTAAAATGTTTAAACTTGTTGTTTGCATTAATTTGCTCCTATGCCATGCTAAAATGCTTTATTTCATAACTAAATAACCGTAACTCGGTATTTTAATAAACTTTATATGTAAATGGGGTAGAATTTTGCCTAGTTTAACATGGTGGCCTTACTTTGCATGTTTAACAAATCTAAAATTGTGTTTAGGGAAGAACAGTACCAAACCTAATATATGCATATGAGGATTTTTCCGGACTTGTTGTTTGTTGTTCCGGCCTCATTTAAACTTGCCTAGTAGGTAGTTTTCATTTGCTTCACACTCTTGCCATGCTAACAACATTTAATATTGTTGGGGACATAAACGAGAGAGAACTAAATAAGTCATGTGGTGTTTTCATCAATATGCAACTCGTTGCATATTGAGCTCCACTTAATTTGTAGAATTGCTTGTGCACTTTGCCATGCCATGCCTCATAAAACCGGACATGCATCATACTTGGTTGTGCATCATGCCATGCTTATGTGTTGGTTGTTTACTATGTTGTTTGCTTCTTTTCGGTGTTGCTTCTTCGGGTTGGTTCCGGTAACGTCGTGTTGTGAGGATTCGTTCAACTATGTCCATTTATCTTCTTCATGGACTCGTTCTTCTTCCTTGCAGGATTTCAGGCAAGATGACCATACCCTCGAAATCACTTCTATCTTTGCTTGCTAGATGCTTGCTCTTTTGCTATGCCTATGCTGCGATACGTACCACTTGCTTATCATGCCTCCCATATTGTTGAACCTAGCCTCTAACCCACCTTGTCCTAGCAAACCGTTGTTTGGCTATGTTACCGCTTTGCTCAGCCCCTCTTATAGCGTTGTTAGTTGCAGGTGAAGATTGAAGTTTGTTCCTTGTTGGAACATGGAGATGTTGTTCCTTGTTGGAACATGTTTACTTGTTGGGATATCACAATATATCTTATTTAATTAATGCATCTATATACTTGGTAAAGGGTGGAAGGCTCGGCCTTATGCCTGGTGTTTTGTTCCACTCTTGCCGCCCTAGTTTCCATCATATCGGTGTTATATTCCTGGATTTTGCGTTTCTTACGTGGTTGGGTTATAATGGGAACCCCTTGACAGTCCGCCTTGAATAAAACTCCTCCAGCAAGGCCCAACCTTGGTTTTACCATTCGCCACCTAGCCTTTTTCCCTTGGGAGTCGCGCATCCCGTGGGTCATCTTTATTTTAACACCCCCCGGGCCAGTGCTTGTCTAAGCGTTGGTCCGAACTAGGGTCCTTTGCAGCGCGACCTCGGGGAAACTTGGGGGCTGGTTCTAGTTGTACGGAGAGCTCATCCGGTGTTGCCCTGAGAACGAGATATGTGCAGCTCCTATCAGGATGTCGGCGCATCGGGCGGTCTTGCTGGTCTTGTTTTACCTGTCGAAATGTCTTGTAACCGGGATTCTGAGCCTGATCGGGTCTTCCCGCTAGAAGGAATATCCTTCGTTGACCATGAGAGCTTGTGATGGGCTAAGTTGGGACACCCCTGCAGGGATTTGAACTTTTGAAAGCCGTGCCCGCGGTTATGGGCAGATGGGAATTTGTTAATGTCCGGTTGTAGATAACTTGAACCTTAACTTAATTAAAATGAATCAACTGCATGTGTTACCGTGATGGTCTCTTCTCGGCGGAGTCCGGGAAGTGAACACAGTGTTGGAGTAATGTTTGCCATAGGTTGTTCTTTATTTCTTCGTTCGTGCTTTGCCTTCTCTGCTCGCTCTGTTTTGCGAACAGGTTAGCCACCATATATGCTAGTCGCTTGCTGCAGCTCCACATATTACCTTGCCTTACCTATTAGCTTAAATAGTCTTGATCGCGAGGGTGCGAGATTGTGGAGTCCCCGTGGCTCACGGATTACTTCCAAACTAGATGCAGGGCCCGATGACTCTGTTCTAGATGATGCGCTAGAGCTCAAGTGGGAGTTCGACAAAGACTCACGCCGTTACTATGTGTCTTTCCCTGATGATCAGTAGTGGTGCCCAGTTGGGGCGATCGGGACCATGTCGCATGTTGGGGTTGATCTTTTATTTTGGTACCGTAGTCGGACCATGAGTGTATTGGATGATTGTAATGCTATTTATGTACTTTGTGTGACGTGGCGAGTGTAAGCCAACTATGTATCTTTTTCCCCTATTATCTATTTACATGGGTTGTTTGTGAAGATTACCTCACTTGCGACATTGCTTTCAATGCGGTTATGCCTCTAAGTCATGCTTCAACACGTGGGAGATATAGCCACATCGAGGGCGTTACAGCACGGTTGGGTAGCGATGCACCGGGAATTAAGTCAATTTGATGCTCAATCCCTCGAATAGGTGGTAATCCCAGTGGCACTCTTGTGGGAAGACGTCAGCGAACTCCTGCAAAATGTTAGTGATAGGAGGGGGCAAAGAGGAAGGCACGTCCTCGAATGAAAATAATGCCTCTTTGCACACAAAAGCATAGCAAACAGATTTGCCAAAATCTATCTCATCAATATCAGATTTTGTGGCAAGTAAACATGCACTTTTCAATTTAATTTCAGAAGCAACACTAGATGGTTGATTATTAGGTTTCATTTGTTGCTCAAATTCTTTTGCCACAATCTGATTTTCACTCTTATTTTTCTCCTATTTTGCTTTCTTAGCTCTATTAATATCATCTTTCAAAATGGATTCAGGAGTCATAGGAAGCAAAGTAATATGGCTATCCTTATGAACATGAGTATACTAATTATTTCTACCATGGTGTACATATTTTTTATCAAATTGCCATGGTCTACCAAGTAATAAAGAACATGCTTGCATGGGTACCACATCACAATCAACATAATCAACATATGTATAGATACTAAAATGCACACGAACAATACATGTTACCTTAACCTTGCCGCTGTTGTTGAACCATTGGATGTAGTTAGGATGTGGATATGGTCTTGTGGTGAGAGATAGCTTCTCCACCATCTCCATGCTAGCCAAGTCTACCAAGTAATAAAGAACTTGCTTGCATGGGTACCACATCACAATTAACATAATCAGCATATGTAGAGATACTAAAATGCACACGAACAGTACGTGTTACCTTAACCTTGCCACTGTTATTGAACTATTGGATGTAGTAAGGATGTGTATGTGGTCTTGTGGTGAGAGATAACTTCTCCACCATCTCCATGCTAGCCAACTTGTTGCATCTCCCTCCATCTATGATGACGCGAATAGAACGTTCCTTCACAACTCCCTTTGTATGGAACAAATTGTGCCTCTGATTTTGCTTAGCTTGTGTAACCTGCACACTCAAAACACGTTGAGCAACTAAACATTCATACCTGTCAGCATCTTCAGCAGCCATGTATTGCGTCTCATGATCAGAATCATCTCCACCGTGTTCTTCATGTGTAATAAGAGCCAAAGTCTCCTCATCATAGTCACTAGCAGACTCATACCCACCATCCTCAGTAGAAATCATCACACGCTAAGATTTGCATTCTTTCGCAAAATGTCCTCTTCCCTTACAACGACGACAAATAATATCACTTGTGTGCCCTGTTGATGCCATGGAAGAAGAAGAGCTCTGCACAGGACCGACAGGTGTGCTCTTGGCAGATAGTGGTGGTCGTGCCTACTTTCTTCTATCACGGCTGGAGGTGGCACCTGATGGAGGTGCTGGTGTAGTGGAAGTACAGGATGCACATGGTGTCCATGATGAAGATCGACCTGCAGAAAAATTAGTTCGCGCCAATGCCTGTCGATCCTGCACTTCACAGTCAGCTTTACAAGCAAGATGTAATAAACGAGTGACATTAGTATACTCCTGATAATCTAGAATGGTCTGAATCTCTCTATTTAATCCACCCATAAAACGTGCAAGCATAGCTTCATTCTCCTCAACAATACCACATCTAATCATGCCAGTTTGTAATTCCTGATAATATTCTTCTAAAGATTTTTTTCCTTGTCTTAAACATTGCAATTTTTGAAGTAATTCACGTTGATAATATGGTGGAACCCAACGAGTACGCATAGCAGTTTTCAAAGTAGCCCAAGCGGTTGGAATAGGATATCATCTACAATGTTCAGGCCACCAAACACATGCGAAGCTAGTGAAAGCACAAACAGAGCAGGAACACTTCTCTCCTCAGGATATTGTAAACATGTAAAATGTTGTTCAGTTTCTAACTCCCAAGTAAGATATATATCAGGAACATATCTACCCTCAAATGGTGCAATATTCAATTTTAGTTTAGGAAGATGGTGATGATCTCGTACCTCATATGGTGGTGCAGACCTACCGTTGTGATGATATACCCGAGGACGACCTGGTGGTGGTGGTGGTGGTGGTTGCACGTAGTTCTGATTTTTATCAACCTCATCCTCGTAATGGTGCGCCACCTCTGCAGTAGCAGCAGGAGTGACAGAAGCATCAACAGTGGCACCAGAATTTTGCCCAGGGTCAATGGGAACACGCTGTGCTCGTCCCACTTGATTTGGAAGGCGATGTTGTTGTTGTTGTTGTAGAGGTGCGTTAGGGGCAGCCGATGGTGGTGGTGGAAGACGCGCGAGCAATTCATTAAACTTATTATCGAGCTTTGTTTCGAACGTATTCTCCATGCCATCTATCTTCTCCATGGCCTCTTCAAATCTGTTTAGCACATCTTGCACCTGTCCACTCATCATTTGCTGAACTTTATCATGCAACTCCTTATTCATCATGTTCTCCCAGTCAGTCTCGTCGGCTTGTGATCCTGCCATGGTTAGCAGCAATAGAAACACACAAGAATATGATCCTACAGACTACTAACAAGAGGTGGTGGTGGGTGTCACAAAACCATCAAGCAAATCTCAAATTCTTACCAGTTCTTTCCCAGCAGCAGGCAGTGATCGGCAACCGTCGTAGTCAAAACTCTCAAAGCTTGGATAGAGCGATTACCAGGGAAAATCAAGCGCACGACGTAGATGTATGTGGCGCTGGGATGGCTCATAATATGGTATCAAAAAGGGTCAGCAATAATCAATTCAGAGATGCAAAGTTGAATAAATGCTCAACGACGGTACTATGCTGGTCCTAGGCTAGACCGTGCTCGAGACACGAGCCTAGAACACTAACAAAATCACGGCACTACACGTAAACAATGGAAAAGCACACTCTGGAACTTTTTTTCGCTCTGTTTTTTGGTGCTCCACTTTTTTTGCGCTCATTTTTTTGCGAAAAATCACTATAATGGCGAGTGTCTCAAAACTCTTCCCTCGTCAAACTGACAGGATGGGCACAATTTTTTTTTGACTTTTTTCGGAAATTAGGGCAGCGATGACGAAAAAGTGCGACAAAAAGTAACTATGATGGCACGTGGCTCAAAAGACTCAAAAAAGCCTAAAAATAGGATAGCGAAAAAATATTTTTGCCTGCGAAAATTTTGGCCTAAAAACTGCCCAGGGGCCTCCAGACTTTTTTTTCCGAAACCTACTCAGGAAAGGAAACAAGAATCGGAAATTAGACGGATCTCGAAAACAAACATAATACGAAAGGAACTCGGATTGGTGGTGGATATATGGTGGTAGGATATGGCAGCGGTGGTGGTATATGGATACGGATTGGTGGTGGTATATGGATATGGATTGGTGATGGTATATGGCGACGGATCGATGGCGGATAAGCGATGGTGGTAGATGGCAGGGCTGATGATGATGGTGCGGCGGCGGCGTGACAACTTATGACTAGAACTCGAAACTCTAAAACACTAGACTCTAAGACCAGCAACTAGACACAAAGATGCAACCGCAAATTCAACAAAGCAAAATACTGAAAAGACTATGCAAAGTCTCAGATTGGTTCGGATATGATGAACTAACCCTAATTTTTTTTGGCTTTTTTCATGGAGTGTAGGTATGAAGAACAGACTTGATCTAAACTACAAAAAACTGTAAAATCTCACCGAGCAACCTGGAAATCTGATACCACTTGATAGAGGCAAAGGTGTCTGTCGGATTTCGGGTTCCGGCAGACCCTTGAGGTTTGAACACTGGGGTGCGCGCGGAGATTTCGCCTTCTACATACCTGCACCCCTCCGCCTCGCTAAGATCTAAGCTATGGAAAGAATAGCACAAGAGACACAAGGTTTATACTGGTTCGGGCCACCGTTGTGGTGTAATACCCTACTCCAGTGTGTGGTGTGGTGGATTGCCTCTTGGTCTGATGATGATGAGTAATACAAGGAAGAACAGCCTCGCGAGGGTCTGTTCTTGGCTGAGGGGATGAACTGCTAGGAGGAGTTCAGTCACCCTTCTCTCTCTCTCTCTGTTCTCGATTCTCTCTCCGATTTCGATCCCTCTACCCTATGGGTGGCTAGTCCTATTTATAGGCAAAGGCCCTGGGCCTCTTCCCAAATATTGAGCGGGAAGGGCGCCAACAATTGGCCATTTTGAAGGGGAACATCTGGTACACTTATCCTGACTAAAGTTGGTCCTCGCCTGCCAAAGGCTCTGGTGGTGACGCTGGCTTGGGCTACACAATGACTTCCTCCCTGCCGTTGGATTGGTCTTGGTCTCGTTGCACCGAAACGGGTGCCTTTGCTTGATGCTCTCGCCTGCGCTTGCTCCCTTTGCACCAAAGAGAAAAGGAGGACACTGCGTGGGCTGGCGCCCGCCTGGCACCCTTGGTCGTCATGGCTTGCGTCACGGGCACCTCGTGAGGTACCCCGCCTTGATCTCTCCGCCTCCTCGCGAGCCAGCCTGATGAGGCCGTGCCTGAGGAAGCTCCGTGTCGTCCCCCCCGCGAGGCTTGGCTCCTCGCGATGGTCTTGGGTCTGTGTTGATGAAGATGGGCCGTGCTGGGCCCCCCTTTGAGCCACGCCGCAGGCTGCAGGCAGGCAAGTCTGGGGACCCCCGTTCCCAGAACGCCGATAGTAGCCCCCGGGACCAAGGCGCGCCCGGACTTGGCCGTGCAGGGAGGCGAAAGGGCAAGGGCGAAGCGCCGCGGGCCCTAACAGCCTGCAGCCTTGGGCGCCGCGTGGCGGTTGATTGAACGAGAGCGCCTTAGCAACTGCGCGAGTTGATAAAGGAGCGGTATCTGCCTAGGCTTTGCTTTTTGCTTTCTGCGGTTGCTGCTCAGATCCCCTTTCTTGCGCCTCTCCTTCCTTCCTCCAAAATTTCCAGATCTACTTCGACAGCGTGACCTAGGAAGCCATGGTGCCTCGTCAGTCCCCGGCCAGAGCTTGGTACTCGTCTGCCCTGGACTCACCGAACGTGTCGGAGGTGAGCCTCGCCCGGTTGCGCCGGATGGCGGCGGCGCAGGGCATCGACGGGGCGAAGGTGTTCAAGGCCGACTCCGCCACCCCTGAGGGCCAAGGGAGCACCTTCTATCCATTCTTTGTAAGCACCATTGCTGCTGGCCTGGTGCCTCCCTTCTCCGAGTTCTTCTTCTCTGTCCTCCGCCATTATAAGCTACAGGCTCTGCATCTCCACCCCAACCCCGTCCTTCTCCTGGCAATCTTCGCCTATTACTGCGAGGCTCACATAGGGGTGCGGCCCTCAGTGGCCTTGCTGCGCCACTACTTCTACCTCCGGACCTCTCGCGGTCCTGCTTCCGTGTGCGCGAGCTTCATCGCGTACGGTGGCGCCATTGCCATTTCGAACCCGGGAAAAGGATTGAGGGCTTCAGGAGCAAGTGGGTCGTGGCAGACGCTGGGCGCATCCACACTCGGCTGATCTTGCCCACGGAGCAACCCACGAGCTCCAGCGATTGGGGTCGAGCGGAGCTCGCGGACCCCCGCGCGAAGCTGGTGTTGGAGAAGATGGACACGGATCTGAGGCCGGCCAACATGGCGGCGGAGAAGCTAACCGGCACGTCGCTGCTGAGGGAATTACTGGAGCTCCAGCTGGCTCCGCTTCGGCAGTACTCACTTCTGATGTGGAGGCCCCATCCGAGCCCCGCGGCCTTGGCCGACGAAGATCTGGCTGCGGTCCTCCAATCTCTGGTCGGGGGCGATGTGGCGAGGTTGGAGGGCGCTCCTACACCCTTGTTCCTCCGTGATGACTGGGAGCAGGTAGTGGAGTCCATGCCCGTCTTTAACGGGGACGGGCCCGTGCTCATGGAAACTCCCGGGGAATCAGTGGGCATGTCCTCCGACGACTCCAGCGAAGAGGAGGAAGGAGGGGAGCGGGAAAAAGGGCCTCACTCCGAGGCGACTGACGGAGATTCGAGGGCTCCCCTCCCTCGGTGTAGGTCCCGCGCTCTCCGCCTCTCTCCGAGCGATGACGACGAGGATGATGACGAGTGGGGCGGTGGGAGCTTGCCCCCGATCCCAAAGAAGGATAGGACCGGGCTGATCTCCCGCGGGTCTGCCCCGGCCCCGAGGCGGACCGCAGACGCGCCTTCCTCCCTCGAGCTTCCCAAGGTTGACCCTTCCAGTCGGCTTTCAGGCTTCAAATTTGGCCGGAGGCTGCCTGAGCTCACTAGCGACGACCCGTAAGCGCTTGATTCTTGTCTTTATTTCTTGTTCTGCTGCTGAGGCTTGACGTCCACATCTCTTGGACAGGCTGGCACCCGCAGCAAAGAAGCTGAAGGGAGCTCCTGATGTTCCATCCGTGGCAGTGCCTCTGCCCGCGAAGGAAGGTGACCGCGACGCACGGGCTTCTCCTGCCCGGTCGTCCTCGCGAGGCCTGGCTGAGCCGGCTGGGGTGAGCTCAGCCCCCATGGCCCAAGTGACTCCCGAGGTGCCTTTGCCTGCTGCCGCCACTACAGCCATTGGGGCGCAGCAGGCTCCGCCTCAGGATGCTATGGTCGTGCTGCCGCCATCTCCTCCTACTCCACCGACTGCTGTCTCTCCAACTCCTCCTGCCGTTCTGGATCGTGCTGCTGCTGAGCTGGACCGGCTGCGGCAGGATCTTCTTGGCGCCGACCCTTGCTTGGTAGCCGGGCGCTTGGAGCTGGCTTCAGGATGGATTCGCTCCGACGCTTCGATTCGGGCGGCGCTGGTCCAGGCCTCGACGGCTTGCGATGAGGAGAGGCAGGCCGTCCTTGAGGTGAAGGCTGCTCATGACGCAGCCCTGGGGGAGGTGGTCGACGTCCATGGTCGCTGCAAGGCGCTGGAGGACGAGCTGCAAGGCCTGCGGGACCAGCTCGCGAAAGAGGCCCGCCTTCGCCAAGAGCAGGAAGAAGGCGTGAAGGCTCGCGAGGCGGCCGTCAAGGAGAGGGAGGTCAAGCTCAGGAGGTGCCTTGACTGCCTAGGCGCGCTGGAGCAGGAATTGGGGGCGAGGAAGGTCAAGCTGGACGACAAGGCCCAGGTTCTTGCCGAGGACCGCGTGGCCTTCGCAGAGATGGAGGGGAAGGCTCGCTCCTCGCTGAGGACGCTTTACGACAGCGGCCTGGAGAGCCCGCTGGCTGGCGCCGAGGACGACCCCGCCAAGTTGCTTCCCTTCCTGGTTCGCGCTCTTGAAGATGTCGCCCTTGGCCTTGGCCCCACGGCTGAGGCCGAGGCGCGTGTCCTGTCTTCTGCAGCGCTGACGCGGGTCCTCACCCACATCTACCTTCACGATCCCGGCGTCGACCTCGACAGCCTACTCGAGCAAGTAAGCGGCGAGCGTGCCGCTGCCGCTGCCGAGGACATGAAGGGTTGCGTGGAGGCTCTTCTAGGGAAGTTCCAGGCCTTCAGCACCAAGCCGAAGCAAGGTGCTGCCGACCCCGCTGCTCCATGAGGCGAACCCACTCCGCGCTGCTCCACCGCCGACAAGTGACTCCGT
Source organism: Triticum dicoccoides (assembly GCF_002162155.2). Taxonomy (NCBI): domain Eukaryota; kingdom Viridiplantae; phylum Streptophyta; class Magnoliopsida; order Poales; family Poaceae; genus Triticum; species Triticum dicoccoides. The sequence goes on along the minus strand of NC_041388.1, from coordinate 202,562,338 downwards.
TATGGCTCCTGTCCTGCCTTTAATTCCTGCACATGTATCATGCCTTGGGGAGGCGTTTAAACTTGCGTTTGGCATTGAGATAACAGTTTGGACTGTAATATTTGCTTTTGAATTCCTTGAAATTTACGCTTTTCCTTCCTACTTGCTTATGTTCTACGCCGGCAGATCCCGGCCCCACGCATACCTCAGCCGCTGTTAGCCCCGACCGGAAACCAGGACGGGACCAAGGAGTGAGGGGCTACGTGACAAGTTAGGCTCCTGAGTCGCGATGCTCAGGAGTCCCCTTTGGCGCACGAACAGCAAGTATGGAGGTGTGATGTGGGTGGATATGCCGTTCTACGTCTATAGAGCCCGGCCGTGCGCATAGCTCAACCGTCGTTAGCCTTTCGGAACTAAGGAGTGAGGGGCTATGCAACCAGTTAGGCTCCTGAGTCGCGATGCTCAGGAGTCCCCCTTGACGTTCAAACGGCCTTCGTACCTTGGCTCCGCTTGGGGAGAGACGCGCGACAAACCAGGCCCGGGGGGGCCTAGCTGGGTGGCGTGCGTCTGGGCGTGACCCAGGCGCAGCCCCCGTGCCCAGCCCCCTCGCGCGGCACTCCCGAGGGGAGGCGTTACGATGAGGCTAGACACTGAGCTCTGGGCTCCCTAAGGTTGATGCGGCCCGGGGGCGCCCTCAGTTGTTTATCACCAGCGCGGAGCATAGCGCTTCCGTATGTGTACGGGCATAGCCGCTCCTCGGCAGTGTCGTCAGCCAGCACGGAGCATGGTGCTTCCACTGGTATGTGGGAGGGGGCTCCCCTCCGGGAGGAGCCCCCGGGGCGTGTACAGCCCCGCCTTGACATGTGGCTGGCACGGTAGGGCCTGGCGAGGTGTATCTGGGCACCCATGAGCCACCGCAGGACTCACGGGGCCCTACCTCTAGGCGGGTTGCGCCTGGCACTGGGCCTTATCTTGTGATGTGTACCTGCAAATTTGGTTAGATGCCGACACTCTAGTCCTCGGGTCCCGGCCCTCAAGCTGGTCCCAGCCGTCGCTGGTATGCCAGGTCACGATGCCGTGGACAAGGCCAGAGGGTGAGGGCTGGAGAGCCAGTAAGAGCCCTGAGTCGTGATGCTCAGGTACCCCCCATTAATGTGCAAGTGGTCGGCATGGAGAAGAAGAGGTGCCGTGGACAGGCATCAAATAATCAAGCATGGTGGATCGAACGCATAGCCGGAAATAAATGCAAAAGGGATACGTGCCGCTGGGTCTGGCCCAAGCGACTTGGGGGATGATGCAGCCCGAGGGGCGCCCCCAACAAGGTAAGCTAACAACATGAAATAAAAGGGATACATGCCGCAGGGACGGACCCACGCGGCCTGGGAATAATGCAGCCCTGGGGGGCGCTCCCAGCTGGAAATGAAACTTGAAAGATGTCACCTGATGATGTTGAGGACGAAGGAGTGTTGGTGTAGCAGACTCGGTGGGCTGCGGAAGCCGATCCTCACGAGCCCCCAGGCCCAGGGGCCTCGGGAGGCTCCGTAAGCGCTGGTGGCTCCTCGCGGACCATCTCCATCTCCGTCAGGGCTGCGGAACGCCTGACCTCTTGAGCCTCCATGATGCCCCTCATGAGGTGCTGGTACGCGGGAGCCGCGTTCGGCAAGCCGTAAGGCATGCGAACATAGCTATGGGGTGGACCTTCGCAGCGCCCCACTCGCAAGGGCCAGAGGCGCTCCAGAGAGGCGACTCGATTGAGCCCTGGTATGTCGATGTAGACGCGCAGCCCACCATCCTTGCCTGGATGGGGAGCCACAGCTGGTAGGCGGCGGCGCCTTTCATGACTCTTGACTCCTGTAGCTCCTGAATGGCCTTGCTGACGAACTCCTGAGGGTCTGGCCCTCCTTTCCTTACTCCTTCTTGAGGGAAACGTGCTTCGAAACACGCCTCCATGTAGCGCCCAAGCGCCTCCCTCGTGACCTTAGCCAGGTCAGCGGCCCACCAGGGGAGAGCCCCCGAGCCCTGCCTGAGGAGGGCGCCGGGCGCGCTTTCCTATGCGATGGAAGGAGGTTCCCCCTGGGCAGGCGCGGGCCCTGAGGGGCCGGGACGGACGATGTCTTCTTCTTGTTGGGGGCGGTCTCGGGAAGCCTCCTGCTTCTGCGATCCGGGTCTTCCAGTGATGCGGCCTGAAAGGCTCGTTCCAGGGAACACATTGCGTCCTTCTCTTCACAGGGCACCATGATGACTCCGCCACTTCCTGGCATCTTGAGGACGTTGTAGCCGTGGTGAGTTACGGCCATGAACTTGGCCAGCGCTGGGTACCCAAGGATGGCGTTGTACGGCAGGCAAATGTGAGCGACGTCAAAGTCGATGAGCTCGGTGTGGTAGTTGTCGCATGCCCCGAAGGTGACAGGGAGGCGGACCTGCCCAATCGGGACCGTGGAGCCATCGGTGACAACGGAGAAAGGCTTGGTTGGCTGAGCTGGCTGTAGGGCACTTGGAGATTGTTGAATGTTTCCACGGACAGGACGTTGAGCCCTGCCCCGCCATCGATGAGGGTCCTGGTGACCACCACGTTGCTGATGATTGGGGAACAAAGCATCGGGAGGACTCCGGCTATGGCCGCACACTTGAGCTGATCTGCTGAGCCGAACGTGATGGCGCACGCCGACCACCTGAGAGGGCGCGTGGCTTCGAGCTTGGGGAGGACTGCATTCGCTTCGCGGGCGAACTGCTTGAAGATGCGCTGAGAGGCTGGGGCTTGAGCCCCGCCCAGGATGCAGGCGATCGCACGCGGCTCCTGGAAGCCCCCAGCCCCCTCGTCCTGATGGCGGTCCTCATTTCTCCTTGGCTGCGGCGGTAGCGGAGGGAGGCCTGCGTTGCCTTGTGGGCGATCCTCGCGACGCTGATCCCTCCAGTCTCCCTCGCAAGGCGGGTCTTGCCAGCGATCCTCGCGAGGTTGATCGCGCCACCCTTGGCGCGGGCCGCGGTCTTCCCAGCGTCCTGCGTTCCTCGACCGTAGCCCTGGTCACCGCGGTCGGGACAACGGCCGATCCTTCCTTCTCGCACGGCTCGGAGCTCTTGACATTCATTGGTGTTGTGGGTGTGGAGGTCGTGGTACACACAGTACCGACTGCCCTTGGAAGATTCGGGCTGATCTCTGCCCCGCTTGGCGAGCACTGCAGCCCCCTTGCGCTTCACATCCATGGCCTTGGGCTTCTTCTCTTCTGGGTCTGCGGCAGGCAGCTCGAGGAGGGAGAGACGCCCTTCCTCAGCCCTGGCACACTTGGTTGCCAAGTTGAACAACTCCAAGGAAGTGCACATGTCTTCATGCATCGCCACCTCCTCCTTCATCTTGACATCACGCACGCCGTCGGAGAAGGCTGAGATGATGGCCTCCTCGGTCACCTTGGGAATCTTGAGGCGTGGGTTGTTGAAGCGCTGGATGTACTTCTGCAGGGTCTCCCTGGGTTGTTGCTTGATGCGGCGCATGTCGCTCACGGCGGGTGGCCGGTCGCGAGTACCTTGGAAGTTGGCGATGAAGCGGGTGCGCATCTCGTCCCAGGAGGAGATCGTGCCTGGAGCCAGGTTCAAGAGCCAGGTGCAGGCCCCGTCCTTGAGCGCCATGGGAAACCAGTTCGCCATGACCTTCTCGTCTCCGTTGGCAGCTTCGATGCCCAGCTCATAGAGCTGGAGGAACTCCGCAGGGTCGGCCGTGCCATCGTAACGAGGAGGCAGGTCTGGCTTGAACTTGCCGGGCCACGCGATGCTGCGTAGTTCGATGGTGAAGGCACGGCAGCCTGCTGTGGCCACGGGAGGCCTTGGGTGACGGAGAGCTTGGGAGCAGCGCGGGGTCTTGACGTGCGGGAGCAGGAGCATGGTCGCGACGTGCTGGAGCAGGGAGCGCCCGGGCAGCTTCTCGCGGGCGATGGACTTCTTGGCAGCTCTGCTCTTGCCGCGCTGGCACCTGACGGAGCGGGTTCCGCCCAGGGGCCACACGCCTTGGAGCCACAGTGCCTTCTTGAGGAAGAGGCGGCTGGGGCGCCACCGGAGCTTCGTCGCCCGCGCGGGGCAGGGTGCGGTGCAGCGGAACGGACGGCACAGGAGAGCCCCCTGCGGCCCAGACGAGCTCGGCGATGCGGTCGAGCCATTCTTCGTAGACGTCGTCGATGGGACGGTAGCACAGGAGCTCGTTTGCCGCGATGAGCGCAGCTCGAGCCTCCATGGGTGCGCGGAGCGCGCGGGACGAAGAACCAGCTGGGGTGAGCGAGGGAGTAGCGGTGCGGCCATCTTGCCGCACGGACGGATGCTGAGACGATGCTTCCTGCTCGTTCCCTGCCGGGCCGGTGGCGGCGTTGACGGCAGGTGATGGGGAACAGCGAGGACACCCGCCGACAGGAGCCGTCTGGGCACGCGGGAAGCGAGAGCGGCCCGCCGCTCGGCACGGGCCCGACGAGCGTCAGACATGGACGCGATGGTCGGAGGAGAACGGGGTGGTGGAAGACGAATTCTGGCGCACCCCTACCTGCCGCGCCAAATGTCGGATTTCGAGTTCCGGCAGACCCTTGAGATTCGAACACTGGGTTGCGCGCGGAGATTTCGCCTTCTACCTACCTGCACCCCTCCGCCTCGCTAAGATCTAAGCTATGGAAAGAACAACACAAGAGACACAGGGTTTATACTGGTTCGGGCCACCGTTCTGGTGTAATACCCTACTCCAGTGTGTGGTGTGGTGGATTGCCTCTTGGGCTGATGATGATGAGCAATACAAGGAAGAACAGCCTCGCGAGGGTCTGTTCTTGGCTGAGGGGATGAACTGCTAGGAGGAGTTCAGTCACCCTTCTCTCTCTCTCTCTCTCTCTTCTCGATTCTCTCTCCGATTTCGATCCCTCTACCCTGTGGGTGGTTAGTCCTATTTATAGGCAAAGGCACTGGGCCTCTTCCCAAATATTGAGCGGGAAGGGCACCAACAATTGGCCATTTTGAAGGGGAACATCTGGTACACTTATCCTCACTAAAGTTGGTCCTCGCCTGCCAAACGCTCTGGTGGTGACGCTGGCTTGGGCTCCACAATGACTTCCTCCCTGCCGTTGGATTGGTCTTGGTCTCATTGCACCGAAACGGGTGCCTTTGCTTGATGCTCTCGCCTGCCCTTGCTCCCTTTGCACCAAAGAGGAAAGGAGGACACTGCGCGGGCTGGCGCCTACCTGGCACCCTTGGTCGTCATGGCTTGCGTCACGGGCACCTCGTGAGGTACCTCGCCTTGATCTCTCCACCTCCTCGTGAGCCAGCCTGATGAGGCCGTGCCTGAGGAAGCTCCGTGTCGTCTGCCCCGCGAGGCTTGGCTCCTCGCGAGGGTCTTGGGTCTGTGTTGATGAAGATGGGCCATGCTGGGCCCCCCTTTGAGCCACGCCGTAGGCCACAGGTAGGCAAGTCTGGGGACCCCCGTTCCCAGAACACCGACAGTGTCCCGATGCTTCGATGAGATAGATATCGTTTTCTGTGGGAGTCGACTTTGACGATCCGACTACGAACGTGCGAAGACATCGCGCCTTAGCAATCGCTAAACCAACTTCTGAGGGTTATTGACCATGCCTGAGCATGATCAACCTGACCACAAGGGTCTATTTCCTGCGAGCAAACAAAGAACAAGCAAGAAACTATGATTGCAATCTGGATATTGCAAATAAAAGAGGAAAGCTTTATTAATGAAGGTGGGGTTCTGTGACGTCTTGGTCTGGTCGTTGGACACAAACGAAGTACGCGAAGTTGCAGCTATGGAAAACTTTTAATCTAAACAAAACCCAAAGTCTATACGATGCCCTAAGGGTTGTATATATGGAGAAGAGAGGGGAGAATTTTGTGGCCCTTAGAGGAGGGGTCCGAAACTATCCCTAACTCTTGTTTCCCCACACATACGGACTCTAAAAACTGCCTATAATCAAGTATTTCGAAATTACATGGGCCTGACCCAAAAATAAGGTGACCTAGCACCTAGAATAGCCTCTGGACGAAATTTATGAAGTGGCATCTTGTATATTTCGTCCAAGAATCATCACTTGTAACTCTGTTCTTGTTCCCCTTGCGCTTGCCATCATCTCCATGCTTGAACTTGCTCCAAGGTTCATCTTTCTTGTCCAAGCTAGGGCCTTCATTTGTAAGAAAAACAAATGTAACCAATTTAGGCAGCATCATATTCTCATGAACATTAGAATCGTTACCAAGAAACGAAAGTACCCGATAATACAATTGGCGTGCCCGAGGTCTAGTAATTGGTCCATTATGTATAGCAGCAGGGCTGTGGGTGCAACAATGGTATTGATGTCCTTATCATGACCGGAGGGTGATGGCTCGCCCTGGACCGAGCGTCGTTGCTGTGGCTGTGCTCGTCGGTGAGGGGAGGGTGCACGGATGGAGTGACCCCTCGCCCGCACCTTGCAGAGCTCGACCGTCGAGACATTGCTGATGCTGTTCTCCTCCGGTAGCTTTGTCCACCGCGTCAGCCGCGTGGGAGGTGGAAATGGCGCCACCTGCTCCAACCACGCCCCCCCAGCAGCGTCCACGTGCTCGCACGCTCCCGTGTCCCCCGCGGCGTTAGAGGCCACAGGCAGTGGAGCCTTCAAGGTGGATGGATGGGCTGATGTGCCAGATTTCTTCTTGGGCACCATGGTCGATGGTGCTGTCAAGGATGAAGATGGCGATGAAGATGACATGTGGTGTACACTTTCCGGTTCGTGCAAGCGCTCCCGCTACCCGGCATGCCAAAGATGTCACGGGATGTCCTCGACCACTTATGGCACCAGGTGGCCCCTTGTTGGTTCGGCAAGGGGGACGACACGTTGCACAAAGAGCAGACCGGCGTACGGCCGCGCGGCAGAGAGCACACAAGAAATTTACCCAGGTTCGGGCCACCGCGAGGCGTAAGACTATGACGCCCCGATACCGATGTGCCAGGTGTCCGCCAGTTATTCGCTGTTATTGCCTTGTCATTCTCTTGCGTGTTGCATCTTGTCATGTCATCATGTGCATTGCATCATCATGTTCTAAAACTTGCATCCGTCCCGGCCTCCTCGTTCCTTCCGTTGTTCGTTCTGAGGCCAGACACACTTGCACGCGCCCGCGGCATGTCCGAAATAGTATTTTATAAGTGGCCGGAAAATGTTCTCGGAATGGGATGAAAGTTGACGTGTGGTCTTATTATAGTGTAGATAGACCGCTTGTCAAGTTTCATCGCATTCGGAGATCGTTTGATGCCCCAACGGATAAGTATAGCCGCAGTATAGCCGGTCTTTTCGTCGGACGTTTTCGGTCTCCGGAAACAGATGCAGGCCCTCTCTCTCTCTTCTCCCCCTCGCAGTCTTGCCACAGCCCACTTAGTCCATCCTCCTTCCCCTCTTCGCTTCTGGAGTTGTCCGATGCGACCGCACGGTCCGAAACCCTCTCTGCACAGTGCATCGAACCACTCACATGCGCGTCCGAAATTGTCCCGGACCCGACCCGGGCAGTCATCACCGTTGGATCCGGATCATCCCCAAACGTCTACAAAATGTCACCGTTTTCTTATTTGGCCTCCCTAACATTTTATTCCCGACCGCCCGTTTTAAATCGGAGGGACCAAATGCACCTAACAAAAATCCACCTGCTATATATGACCAGATCAACCCTAAACCCTAGCCTAGCTCCTAGCCCCTCATGCGCCGCCACCCTCTTCGGATCCAACACTGGACCAACCACCTCTTTCCTCGTTTCAGATCCACCCAGCCGCTCAGATCCAACTAATTTCCTCCATCCTCGGGATCTTGCCCGATCCATTCGAGCCACCCGACCAACCTCCTTCCTCCTTGGGATTTTATCACGAATCAACCGGAGCCAACTAGCGCGAGCCACTTCTCTCCATTGATCCATCCCACCAGCAGAGCATCGGCCAACCCCCGAGTGCCGCGCTCACCCTCGAGCTCGAGCAGGCTGCTCCACGCCTCCTCCCCTCCTCCAGTGCCTCGATCCACGATGGATCGAGAGCAGCACCATGCCATGGCCCCACCGTCAAGTTGCTCCGACCCACAGGTCCTCCTCACCGCGCATCCTCCCTGTTTCTTGTTGTTCTTCTCCTACTGCTGCTGCTAATCGCGTGGTCGCCTTGTTTCTTCTGCAAGGCCAGAGCACCACCTAGACGAAGAACATCCCCGGCCACCGGTGCCGTCACAGGCCTAACCTGCTGCTGCCGTTGCTTCCCTTGTTGAACGAACAATGCACGACCCCAGCGCCGCCTCGTTCCCCTGCAGGAGCCGCGCCTGTCCGTTGCTACTCATCTTCATCGAGCCGGCCAAGTCCAAGGAAACGCCATGGCCGCCCCTCTCCTCCTCACGGGTCCTGGACCCCTGCGCCCTGTCACCGGCATCCAGGGCGACCATAGATTCGTGCTAAGCGTCCCTCACCACCGCCCCATTTCTGCCGCAGCTGCCTGCGTCCTCTGCTTCTACCAGGACACCGCCGCCTTGGCCTCCAGCTCCGCCCAGCCGCTTTCCTTCCTTGCTGGTTGGAGCAGCCACTGCATCACCTGGAGTCGTCGTGGCCAAGTCCCTCGATCCCCGACCGAAGCCCACCTCCTTGCTGTTCCCGGCGCCATCGCGCACCTACTCCCGCTGCTTCGAGGATGAGGACGACCAGCGACCAGTGCCCGCATTGACTTCCTCCGTTTTGACCGAGCAGCCTCGCTACCCGCCTGGGCTGCCTCCCTTCCAGCCCCAAGGCACAGCGCTCGGCCTCCCGGCCCAGGCGCTTCCTTCCCCTGCCAGCCTCTGCAACAGCCAGCCTGCTAAGGCCCAATGTGAGCAGCTCCCCAGCTCTGTTCCAGATCCAGCCCGTTACGTGTTTTTTTTCGTCCAGCGATTTTCCTTTTATCTCAGGTTTGTGCAACGGAGTTTCGTCAATGTGGTGTTTCGTCAATATGCAACGGAGTTGCATATTGAGCTCCACTTAATTTGTAGGGTTGTTTGTGCACTTTGCCATGCCATGCCTCATTAAATTGGACATGCATCATACTTGTTTATGCATCATGCCATGACTATGTGGTGGTTGCTTACTATGTTGTGTGCTTTTTCCGGTGTTTGCTTCTTCGGGTTGGTTCCGATAACATCGCGTTTGTGAGGATTCGTTCGACTTCGTCTGTTTGTCTTCTTCATCGACTCGTTCTTCTTCCTTGCGGGATTTCAGGCAAGATGACCATACCATCGAAATCACTTCTATCTTTGCTTGCTAGTTGCTTGCTCTTTTGCTATGCCTATGCTGTGATACCTACCACTTTCTTATCATGCCTCCCATGTTGTTAAACCAAGCCTCTAACCCACCTTGTCCTAGCAAACCGTTGTTTGGCTATGTTACCGCTTTGCTCAGCCCCTCTTATAGCGTTGTTAGTTGCAGGTGAAGATTGGAGTTTTGTTCCATGTTGGAACATGGACATTTTGTTGGGATATCACAATATCTCTTATTTAATTAATGCATCTATATACTTGGTAAAGGGTGGAAGGCTCGGCCTTATGCCTGGTGTTTTGTTCCACTCTTGCCGCCCTAGTTTCCATCATATCGGTGTTATGTTCCCGGATTTTGCGTTCCTTATGCGGTTGGGTTACAATGGGAACCCCTTGACAGTTCGCCTTGAATAAAACTCCTCCAGCAATGCCCAACATTGGTTTTACCATTCGCCAGCTAGCCTTTTCTTTCCCTTGGGTTCTACAGACTCAAGGGTCATCTTTATTCTAACCCCCCCCCCGGGCCAGTGCTCCTCTGAGTGTTGGTCCAAACTAGAGCCCCTTGCAGCGCCACCTCGGGGAAACTCGAGGGCTGGTTTTAGTTGTATGGACTGCTCATCTGAGTGTGCCCTGAGAACGAGATATGTGCAGCTCCTATCGGGATTTATCGGCACATTCGGGCGGTGTTGCTGGACTTGTTTTACCATTATCGAGGATGTCTTGTAACCGGGATTCCGAGCCTGATCGGGTCTTCCTGCTAGAAGGAATATCCTTCGTTGCCCGTGACAGCTTGTGATGGGCTAAGTTGGGACACCCCTGCAGGGATTTGAACTTTCTGGGAATTTGTTAACGTCCGGTTGTAGAAAACCTGAAGTTGACCTTAATTAAAAAACATCAACCGCGTGTGTAACCGTGATGGTCTCTTTCCGGCGGTGTCCGGGAAGTGAACACGGTGGTGGAGTTATGTTTGACGTAGGTTGTCCTAGGATCACTTCTTGATCATAGTTTCTCGACCGTGCTTCGCCTTCTCTTCTCGCTCTCATTTGCATATGTTAGCCACCAAATATGCTAGTCGCTTGCTGCAGCTCCACCTCATACCTTTACCTTACCCATAAGCTTAAATAGTCTTGATTGCGAAGGTGTGAGATTGCTGAGTCCCTATGACTCACAGATACTTCCAAAACTAGCTTGTAGGTGCCGATGAGTCCGTGTAGATGACGCAACCAAGCTCAGGAGGAGCTCGATGAAGATCTTGTCCTTTGTGTTGTCTCGTTCTAGGTGATCAGTAGTGGAGCCCAGTCGGGACGATCGGGGATCTGTGTAGCTTTTCGGGTAGTCTTCTTTTATTTTGGCTCCGTAGTCGGGGCCTCATTGTATTTGGATGATGTAATGCTTTATTCATGTATTTGTGTGAAGTGGCGATTGTAAGCCAACTATGTATCTTTTCCCTTATTGTATTACATGGGTTGTTTGCGAAGATTACCTCACTTGCGACATTGCTTTCAATCCGGTTATGCCTCTAAGTCGTGCTTCGACACGTGGGAGATATAGCCGCATTGAGGGCGTTACAAAGACCCTACTCCTGCTTTGGTGGATTGATGGTGGAATGAATGTGGTGGTGCGTTGTACAATTTTCCCGGCAAGGTTTGCCTCATGGCCGCAGCGACTATGCACGTATGGTGGCTTCGGCGTGTCAACTTTCCAACTTTCCAACCTTCTAACCCCTCCTACGAGTGCCATGGGCCTTCTTTTATAGATTAAGGGGTCACCACAGTGGCAAAGTGGTCATTATCCACTGATATGATAGAAAACAGTGCTATCATACCTAACTCTGCAAGCTGACAGGGTGCATTAAATGCGCCGTTGAGTGTCACATCATTGGTTGCCCGGCAAGGCCTGCCGGGCTATCTTGCTAGCTCCGCTCATGTTCTCTTGAAACGCCGCAGGACGGGTGTCACCTGTAGGTTTCTTCTGTAGGAAACGGCTGCCATGCCGGCTGACACTTAATCATCTTGCGGCTTGACACTACACTGATTGACGACGTGAGACATGCTTGAGTGGTTGCTGGGGTAGTTCTGCCCTCGCAAGCCCCTGCAGGCTCTGCCGAGGAGCCTTGGTAGCTTATTTCTAGTGGTGGCCTTGCCTCTTGCTGGGCTCTCCTGCCCGGCAAGGTTGGCCCTTCTCTTGCCGATATTTTTCTCCTTAGGCTGGATCTTGGTCCTTCTGAGCTGCATGTTGGTTCTTCAACCTCTGACTTAAGCTCGTGCTTCAATCTTGATCTTGTCCATGTGCATAGTTGGTCAACAGAGTCAGGGTATGTTGCACCGACAGCTCGTGAGGAAGGTGACCTCACAATCAGCTATCAAGTTCTTGAAAGGATTAGTGTGTTGTTTCAGAGTACCCACCAGAGTCATTGTCGGTGTCAAAACCGGCGGATCTCGGGTAGGGGGTCCTGAACTTTGCTTCTAAGGCAGATAGTAACAGGAGGCAGGGGACATGATGTTTTACCCAGGTTCGGGCCCTCTTGATGGTGGTAAAACCCTACGTCCTGCTTGATTATTCTTGATAATATGAGTAGTACAAGAGTTGATCTACCACGAGATCGGAGAGGCTAAACCCTAGAAGCTAGCCTATGGTATGATTGTATGTTGTCCTACGAACTAAAAACCTCCGGTTTATATAGACACCGGAGGGGGCTAGGGCTACACCAGGTCGGTTAGAAAGGAGGAGATATACATATCTGTATTTCCTAGCTTGCCTTCCACGCCAAGTAGAGTCCAATCCAGACATGGGACGAAGTCTTCAATCTTGTATCTTCATAGTCCAACAATCCGGCCAAAGGATATAGTCCGACTGTCCGGAGACCCCCTAATCCAGGACTCCCTCAGTAGCCCTGAACCAAGCTTCAATGACGATGAGTCCGGCGCGTAGTGTTGTCTTCGGCATTGCAAGGCGGGTTCTTTTCCAAATTTCGAACGTTTGCTAAGCAGTGTCCGGTCCCATAAATGTTGAACCTCTTGGCTTCTGTGCCCAATAAGGGCTATATTCCACGCGTCGAATGAATGCGAGGCGCCAGGGCATTTGTACATTCGCCCCCCTAGCCAGATAAATAAATTGTCTATTAAAGGGATGTGGATTTTTAGATCCAATCCATACCATCCTCCCCCAGCGAGAATCCATCGGAGCGTGCTTCAGAAAGATCCACTCCAGCATGGCCGACCTCCGCAGCTCCTCCTCCCGCCCATGTATCCCTAAGCCCGGTGATTGGGAGAGGTGTTCAGTCCCACACAGTCGATTAGTAGAACTGCAGACTAAGGGATTTCTCCCTCCGGCGTATATGGTGCTCGTCCGAGCCGGGCTCGCCACCTACAATGGCGGGGAGCAAGCGGAGAGCTTCCCCAGCCCCTCTACGGGGGAGCGGGTATGCCTTGTCCCTTACTTATTGAGGGGACTCGGATTTCTGATTCATCCGTTCCTCCGCGGGCTCCTGGAGTTTTACGGCCTCCAACTGCATAATTTCACCCCTGCTTCCATTTTACACATCGCCAGCTATGTTGCCCTCTGCGAGTTATTCCTGGGCTGCGAGGCTTGTTTCGAGCTGTGGAAAAGGTTATTTTGCCTCGTCCCTCGCACACAGAAGGGGTCACTTTATCAAGTGGGCGGAGCCGAAATATAGCGCATCGCCGAAACCGGATACCTGTCCGGTACTCCAAAGAAGACATCCGAAGACTGGCCTTCGGAATGGTTTTATATGGAGGACGTCCCCCTTCTGGACCGTGTTCGGCGGGGTCTTCTTGAATTCAGCAATGCTTCTCTGAAGAAACGCTGAAGTTAGCGCCCATGGAGCCCCCAGGAGGAAGACAACCGAGAAGTCCTTTACCTGATGAACCAGATTAAAGCACTGGCCCGATCAGGATTGACAGTAACGGAGGTTATGTCAATATGCATAATGCGGGGAGTGCAACCACTTCAATATCGAGGGCACCCCTTGTGGTGTTTTAATGGGGAAGATGACGCCACCTATTGCGGGCGTAAGGGTCCGGACAATGCTGCCGCTTTAGCAAAAATTCTGTCTGAATTGTTCAAGGGAGAGGAAGAGGAATTCATCCGCATCAAGCCACGGGATGGATTCTCCATGTGCAACCCTCCAAGCTGGGTGAGTTATATATCCTTACTCCCATTCTTCCTGTATTCTTTGTCGTAGGTACTCACCTTTCCATTTTGCGGCAGGAACTGTGAAAAGCCATAAGGGAGGTCAGCAGCCCATCTCCACAACCAGAGGACCCTGACCGGGCCCTCGGTCCCGGACTTGAAGAAGATCCGGACATATCTGTGGAGTTGATAAACCAGTAGTTCTATCAATTAAGCTGTGATAACACCATGGTGGACATTATGGCCGACTATCCCGGACTGCTTCCTGCGTCGCACGTAAGAAAAATCAAAAATCCCAACTCCAAAAACTAGGATCCCCTTTTAGACACTCCACCTACAATATACATATGGTGTTTTTACAGGGAAGGCATTCAGGATGCCATGCCGAACCCTTAGCAACTCGCCAACAAGAGGCACCGAGGCTGGGCAGGCCAAAAAGGAAGGCAGTCAGGATGGAGACGCCGGCGCAGAGGTAGAAACCCCGCTCTATGGTTGTCGTCTTTCTTGAAATGTAATGACGTCCATGTTTCTTTAACAGAAAAAACGCTCGCCGGAATATGTCCGGTGAGGCTGCCGATCACGCTTCCACTAGTCGGGCTCCAGGACCGGACATAGAGGCGGAAGCCGACATGGGGCGCATGCTGAATACTCCCCCTACAGGGGATGCGGATAGGCTATCCGCTACAAATTTAGAAGTGGAGGGCGCCACGAATCATAGGCGTCGCCGGGCCATACTCCGCGACGCTTGCTTCTCCCTAGAGACATTTGATGCTTTCAATTCTGGAGAGGCGTACTTCCGTGCTGCTCAAAATGGTCTAGCCAGAGCCACGGACCAGTATGCGAAGGATGTACGGGTAAGCAAATCTGATGATTATATATATCAGTAGCCCCTGAGACTTGAAACAGTTAGCAGAACTGATTTAAGGATCATCTTATTGTGCAGGTTCTTACAGAGAAGAATAGTCGACTGTCATAGGAGCTGGAGGAATGCAAGACCCAACTTCGGGCCGCTGCTGCCGCATTGAAGGAACCTAAAAAGTCCCCAGCTGGTAACATTTCTGTCAAAGAATGATGGGTACCATATAGTGTGCGGCATGGCTGCAGATCTAATAGTAGATGTTGCAGATGAATCCGGCGAAAATCCGGAGGAGCAGCATGCCGTACGACAGCTAAAGGCTGGCGAACGCGTGCTGACTGAGGTCAGGCGGGAGAAGAACAATCTCCAATATGCCAATACCAAGCTGAGCGTGGAACTAAAAGATGTTCGAGCCCAGCTTGCGGACTCCGAGAAGGAGAATAAGCGGCTTCGACGCAAGATTTTTAGTAAGTGCTTGAACGAACCCTTTAAAAAGGGGTCGGCGGAGAAGCCGGCTAACAGAGTTATGTCTGCAGGTATGCTGACGGTTCATCCCGCAGAGGAGATGCCCAGGTCTGCGGGTGATCTTCTATCCGAGCTCTCACAACTGCATGAACAAGTTCAGCAGGTGATGCAAGGTGTTGCCCAGGCCTTGTGGCCAGCCGTCTCCCTGCCAGAAGGCATTGGAGACCTTGCGGAGAAGCTCAAGGGAGCACGGCGACACTTCCGATTATGGAAGATATCGGCATGCCATCAAGGTGCCAGGGAAGCCTCGGCCATGGTGAAGACACGGTATACCAAGACTGACCCGAACCAGATGGCCGAGGTCGGACCTGTGGGGCCCGATGGGAAAGAGATTCCCGTTAGCTTAGTGTATGGGCAAGTAGAATTAGCCGCGAAGTATTCCCAACAGGATTGTAGGCTAGACCGCCTGTTGGATGGTATAGAAGAGGAATTTAGTCAGTCTACATGACTATGTAATTAAAGTTACATGTATAATGCCTTCTAGCCGGATTGTAGATCATTTGTCATGGCGGACCTTTTCGTTTCAACCTCGGGACCCGATAGTCCGGAGTGTTTCCGAATACCCGCCCAGTTATATAAAAATCGGGGTATGCGTGGAAACCAGGCGTAGGGGTCATTAGTGCTTGAACAGACAAGTGCCCAACTAGTTATGTTATATCACATGGGTAGTAAGAAACATCTTCCAGGGAGAATAGTTCCATTAAGGGTTCTTTCCCTGGGTATGCATGCCCTAAAGTGCATGTCCGTACTGCGAGAGAAAGCATAGGCAAAAACATCTAGGGGCACATATGGTAAATAAATAAATAAACATCATCTTTTGTTCACCGACCGAATATTCCCTTAAGAACGCTAGCTTTCGACTTCACCCAGTCTGAGGTACACATCCGGCTGACCCGGCAGTAACAATCGCAGAGGTGCTCCCCTTATGCCCTAGCCGAATTAACGGGAACGTAGGGCATAAATACAAGAGCCAAGCAACCTAGCTTGGCCAGAACTTAAGTCATATCAATGCATATAATGGCGAAGAAAAGGTACATGTGGAAGAATAACACATGTGTTGGGCATGAAGCCGAGATAGATAATTAAGCTTCTGTGTAAGAAGCCCCCAGGTATAATGAGCGCGGTTAGCACATCTATAGTGTGCAAGCGAGGCACAAGTTGGCCCATGAAGGCCTTGAGAAAGAATAAAAGAAAGAAAGAGAGAAAAGACAGATAATATATATTCAAAAAATGGACAGAGGAAGGAGACAAACATAGAGTCCCGCACTAGGCATAGAATCTTTGGAGCCTGGCTGCGTTCCATGGGTTCAGCTCAAGTCGATTATTCAATGCATCTCGCAGACGGTATGCTCCACCGGTCAGAACTTGGTCAATAATGAAGGGACCTTCCCATTTGGGTTCGAGCTTGGACTTTTTCTTCTCTTGCAGGCGTAGAACTAACTCGCCAACGTTATAAGTTTTGGCCCATACTTCTCTGCTTTGGTATGTGCGAGCCTGTTGCTGATAAAATGTGGAACGGGCTTTTGCCACGTCGCGCTCCTCTTCCAGGGTGTCCAGACTGTCCTGCTGATCGAGCTCGACTTCTCTTTCTTCGTACATGCGCACTCAAGGTGAGTCATGAATTATGTCGTAGGGCAGGACTGCCTCTGTGCCGTACACCATAAAGAAGGGTGTATATCCGGTACTACGGTTCGGCGTGGTCCACAGCCCCCAGAGTACGGAGTCGAGCTCCTCTACCCAGTGCGTTTTAGACTCGTTAAGGACTACTCCAATCTGGGTTTAATGCCACTCATGATAAGACCATTTGCTTGCTCAACTTGGCCGTTGGTTTGTGGGTGATAGACGGAAGCATAATCGAGCTTGATGCCCATGTTGCTGCACCAAAGTTTTACCTTGTCGGCCATGAAGTTCGTGCTGTTGTCAGTGATGATGCTGTGGGGGACGCCATAATGGTGTACAACCCCGGATATGAAGTCTATCATCGTTCCAGATTCGGCTGTTTTAACAGGTTTGGCTTCTATCCATTTGGTGAATTTATCCACCATGACCAGTAAGTATTTTTTCTTATGGGTTCCCCCCTTAAGGGGTCCGACCATGTCAAACCCCCAGACCGTGAAGGGCCAGGTAATGGGGATTGTTTGGAGGGCGGTGGGTGGCATATGTCTTTGGTTTGCAACGAGATGGCAACCGGCGCAGCGTTGGACCAAGTCATGTGCGTCTGCCCAGGCCGTCGGCCAATAAAAACCTATACGGAAGGCCTTGCTTACAAGGGCCCGGGCTGCGGCATGGTGGCCGCCGAGTCCCGCGTGAATTTCTGCCAAAAGTTTCCGCCCTTCCTCTTCAGAGATGCACCTTTGAAGGACTCCGGTAGTGCTTTTCTTAGGAAAACTCTCCCTCGTGGACCCTGTAGGCTTTAGATCGCTGCACTATGTAGCGTGCCTCATTTTGGTCCTCAGGAAGTTCCTGCCTAGTTAGGTAGGCCAGGAATGGTTTTGTCCACGGGGCGATGATGGCCATTATTATGTGGGCTGAAGGTGTTATTTCGGTGGCAGAGCCTCCAATTATGTCAGAGTGTTCGGTATCGGGCGTTTTGGCCGGGTCCGGACTGTTGTTAACGGTGTCCCCTTATGATACCACCGATGGCTTAAAAAACCTCTCCAAAAAGATGTTGGGGGGACCGTGTCGCGTTTTGCGCTGATGCGGGTGAGGATATCCGCCGCCTGATTGTTTTCCCGAGCCACATGGTGAAATTCGAGCCCCTCGAACCGAGCTAACATCTTTAGGACGGCGTTTCAATAGGCCGCCATCTTTGGATCCTTGGCATCGAAGTCTCCATTTATTTGGGATATTGCGAGGTTTGAATCCCCACGCACCTCCAGGCGTTGAAGGCCCATGGATACTGCCATCCGAAGACCATGCAACAGAGCTTCGTATTCGGCTGCGTTGTTGGAGTCTGTACACAGTATCTGCAGTACGTATTGAATGGTATCTCCGGTTGGGGATGTCAGGACGACGCCAGTGCCTAGACCAGCCAGCATTTTAGAGCCGTCGGAGTGCATGATCCAATTGGAGTATGCGCCGTACTCTTTAGGGAGTTCGGCTTCCATCCATTCTGCGACAAAGGCGGCCAATACTTGTGATTTAATGGCTCACCGAGGTTTGTATGTTATGTCAAACGGGAGGAGCTCAATGGCCCATTTGCCAATCCGGCCTGTAGCGTCACGGTTTGTTTATTATATCATTGAGCGGCACTTCCGAGGCTACTGTAATCGAACACTCTTGAAAGTAGTGTGGCAGCTTCCGGGATGCCATGAATACCGCATAGGCTATCTTTTGATAATGTGGGTCCCATGATTTGCATGGAGTGAGGATAGTGGATATGTAGTATACCGACTTTTGAAGAGGGAATTTATGTCCGTCAGCTTCTCGTTCGATGATGAGCACTGCGCTTACAACTTGATGAGTTGCCGCAATGTATAACAGCATTGGTTCGCCGATGTTTGGCGCGGCCAGGGATTGGGTTGGTTTCAGTATGGCTTTTATTTCTTCCAATCCGGCTGTGGCGGCGTCCGTCCACTCAATGTGTTTGGTGCGCCGAAGGAGGCGATAAAGGGGTAATGCCTTTTCTCCTAAGCGGGAGATAAAGCGGCTTAGAGCCGCCACACATCCAGTTAATTTCTGGATTTGTTTGAGGTCTGTTGGGGTAGCCAACTGTGACAAAGCTCGAATTTTGGCAGGATTAGCTTCAATTCCTCTACTGGAGACGATGAAGCCTAGGAGCTTTCCGGCTGGTACGCCGAAAATGCATTTTTCTGGATTGACCTTGATGTCGCATGTTCGGAGGTTGTCGAATGTGAGCCTCAAATCGTCTATTAGAGAGTCAACGTGTTTGGTTTTAACGACCACATCATCTACGTATGCCTCTACTGTTTTGCCGATCTGTTTCTCCAGACATGTCTGGATCATGCGCTGATATGTTGCGCCAACGTTTTTGAGCCCAAAAGGCATTGTGTTGAAACAGAAGGGTCTGTATGGTGTGATAAATGCCGTTGCGGCTTGGTCGGACTCCGCCATCTTGATTTGGTGGTAGCCGGAGTATGCATCAAGGAAACACAATGACTTGTGTCCTGCAGTAGCATCGATATTTTGAATGATGCGGGGGAGGGGGAAGGGATCCTTTGGGCAAGCCTTGTTGAGGTCCCTAAAATCGACACATAGGCGCCAGGATTTGTCCTTCTTTGGTACCATCACCAGGTTTGCTAGCCAGTCCGGATGTTTTATTTCTCTAATGAATCCGGCCTCCAATAACTTGGCTAGTTCCTCTCCCATAGCATGTCTCTTAGGTTCAGAGAAACACCGAAGAGCCTGTTTGACCGGCTTGAATCCCTTTAGGATATTGAGGCTGTGCTCGGCCAGCCTGCATGGGATTCTTGGCATGTCTGAGGGGTACCAGGCTGTCACAGCCCTAGATTTGATTGTAATTAGGTTAATCAGCATCCATGCATCATGTCTAAATTCCTGTGAAATTTGAATTGAGGGAATTCTCAAGCCTCAGAAAAATCCTTTTAAAAAAGGGGCAAGAACCCTTAAACTTGCATTCAGTGAAACCAAAATGGCCTTCATTAATGTTTGATAATTTTGGCAAGGGTTTGGATCCAAACCAGAAATATTGAACATTTTTCAGGAATTATTTTGGCACTGAATTTAAATCATTATTGTATTTGAATTTGGAATTATATTCATAATATATGGGATGTATGTTCAAATAACTTTGAAATGTTTCATGTGCTGTTGGAAAAGTCCATCTAGCAACATAATTTATCCAGAGGATATTTGGCACTATTTTGAATTAGTTTAAATTTGAAAACAGTGGCAAAGTAAAAAAACAAAAAGAAGAATAATAAAAGGCAGAAGCTTACCCGCGCCACTGCTGGCCTGGCACTGTGCCAGCCCAGCCGCCTGGCCAGCGCCAGTCACCCCCTACCTCGCGCCAGAAGGCAGGGGCGTGTGCTCGTCGCGCGCTGGCCATGCGCCGGGCCACCTACTGGTTCCCACTGCTGCCCCGACGCGCCTGTGAGCGCCACGCATCCCCCAGGACCTCTCCCACTCCTCCCCACGTTTCCCCTCCTCCCCCTCGCTCTCTCCCGCCATGGCCGACGCGGCCATGGACGCGCCGCCCTGAACCACCACGGCCATAGCCACCCCCTCGCCTCCTCTTCATGACCACGACCTCCTCTGTACTCCTCTACGCCTCTCCATTGAGCCACGCTTCGCCGGAGGCCCTGAGACGTCGCCATCGACGCCGTTTTGACCTCTGCACCGACGGTCACCGTCGCACGATTCGCCACCTCCAGAGCGTCCCCGAGCCTGCTGACCACCCCCTCGAACCCGCTGTGAGCTCCTGCTCCTCCCCCCTTGCTCACCCCCTCCGTTCTCGTCCGTTAGCCGCCGCCCCGCGAAACCAAGCTCTTGCCATCGCCATGGCCAGCGAGCCTCGTGCTCCTGAGCTCATCTGCTCGCCCCAGTAGCACCCTCCTGCTCACCGTGCTTCCAGGGTCCGAACGCACGCACCAGATCCTCACGCCGTGCTCTGTAGCCCCGCGCCCGCTCACCTCCGAGCTCCGGCCGCCGCTTCGCTCACCGCCGTTGCTGTTTCCGACCACCTCAACCCCTCCCACTTGCGTAGATGGATGCGGCCGAGCAACCACAACGCGTAGATGCCCTTCGCCGCGTTAATGGTCGCCGGAATAGAGATTCCGACAAGCCACCGCCGTCCTGTAAGGTCACCGGCGACTTGATCCGGTGGTGCTGACGTGGCAGTGGTTAGATTAGGGCCTAATCACTGCTTAGTTAACCTCTTAGTCAATGACAAGTGCGCCCTGCCCCGCTAACAGCTCTAGTTTAGGTTAATTATAACCCTGAGTCAATGCCACGCGGGCCCCACGGGTCAGGTTTGACCTGAGCAGCCCCGTTGACCTGCTGAAGTCAGCATGAGTTCGTGCTGATGCAATAAATGATTTTCTGGATTATTTCTATTTTGGAAGTTCCAAAAAATTAGCAAAATTTCAAAAAATCATAGAAATTAATCTATAACTCCAAATGAAATAAGTTATATATGAAAAATTATCAGAAAAATCCAAATAATCTGATTATGGCATTTTCATGCATGTTTGACCAACCTAAAGCTACTGTATACGACAATTTGAATTAATGGCATTTGAAATGCCTTATGTGGATTTTGAATTTGAATCTAGTGTTCAAACCAACTCCATTTAAATCGTTCCTAGCCGCATTAGCTCAACTCGCAGCATATTGGCATGTCATGACCATGCATCATATTGTTGCATTGCATTGATTGTGTCCTTTCTCAGTTGTCGGTGTTTGTTCCCTCTCGGTAGACATGTACCAACGACGAGAATGATGACACCGATGAAGAGCTATAATATCTTCAGAAGTGCCAGGCAAGAAAAACCCCTTTGTTCATTCCGATACAAATCCCACTCTCTCGCTCCTGCTATCTTTTACTACATTAGGACAACAACGTTTCAACTGTTACATGCTGCGGTAGCTGAACCCCTTTCCTCTGCATGACCTGTCATTCCCACAGTAAATAGATGAAACCCACTAGCATGAGTAGGAGTTGTTTGAGCCCTAATGTGCCTACTCATTCATGTTTGTTTGTCATGCCTGCTACTACTTAGAGTTGAGTCAGGTCTGGTTCATCAAGGATGAATTGGAAAGTGGTGAACTTGTCCTACTGTTGAGAGCTAAGTGTGTGAACACGATTTGGTAAAGGTAGCGGTGAGAGGCCATGTAGGAGTACATGGTGGGTTGTCTCATTGTAGCCGTCCTCGGGAACTGAGTTCTATGTTTGTGATCCATGAACAGTTACTACCACACATTGGGTTCCGGTAACTCGACCCCTCTCGACTTATTAATCAACTCGATCTCTGTCCAGGAGTTGCAACTAGTTTCTGGGGTTTGTAGGTAGTGTTAGTAGTCTACCAAGTGGCACCCGGTACAGGTGGGCTTGGGACAGACTAGGCACAGTGGTATGGCGTACCAAGTGGCACCCAGATGGTGGGCTTGGGAACCCTGCTCACATCGTTTGGGGCCGTGTGCGACACCCCGGCTGGATCTCCATATGGACGGAACCCGAATAGGCGATAAACCTGGACGATAGACTTGTGTGATTAGTCAGGTCGTGGCTGACTCCCTCACCAGGCTTCCACTTGAAGGTTGCCGAGATACACGACGTGTACATGGTGGTAAGTGGCGAGAGCATGTGTGAAGAAATACACCCCTGCATGGTTATCATTATCTATTCGAATAGCCGGATTCCTCGGATATGGAAACTTGGACCCCTGGCATAGTTCATAGACAAGTGAAAGTGGATACTCTAAAATGCGCAAGATAAGCGTGAGTGTTATGGATGGTGTTCTCGTAGGGAGACGGGAGCGGATCCATAGCGGTGTATTGATATCGTGAATATGTGGACTCGTGTGCGCCACCTCAAAAGAGTTACTTGCAGTCGTAGTTCAGGATAGCCACCGAGTCAAAGCTGGCTTGCTGCAGTTAAACTCCACCACCCCTTTCTTGATACTGATGCATATGTAGCTAGTTCTGATGTAAGTCTTGCTGGGTACATTTGTACTCACGTTTGCTTAATTTATGTTTTTGCAGAGAGACTTCAGTCTCGCTAGTAGTTCCGTGTGGACTTTGACATTTAGCTTGATACCTCAGCTACGATCTTGTGCCCTCGGCAGGATCTGGTAGATAGTCAAGCTTCTCAGCCTTTTTCATTTGTAGAAGTCTATACTCAGACATGTTAAGCTTCCGCATGTGCTTTGACTTGTATGCTCTGTATGTGGGGTCATGAGACCCATGTTCGTAATATCTCGCTCCTCGGAGCCTAATGAATAAATACTCTAAGTCGTAGAGTCTTGTTGTGATGCCATGTTGTATTGCACATATTGAGCATATTGTGTGTATGATTGAAATACTTGGTATGTGTGGGATCCGACAACCTAGTTGTTTATCCTTGGTAGCCTCTCTTATGGGGAAATGTAGTCTTGTGCTTTCATGAGCCATAGTAGTCCGCTACAGCCCGGTTCACCGCAGTCCTGCTAGCCCAGCGCTACTGCTCCGAGACACTTGACTGGCCGGCATGTGATTCACTTCGTTCCTGTGTCTGTCCCTTCGGGGAAATGTCATGCGGTGATATCTGGAGTCCTGTTAGCCCAGTGCTACAGCCCGGATTTGCACGCTGCTGACCGACATGCTCGATGTTGATTCATGTATGCATGTCCCCGTAAGTTAGTGCCACTTTGGGTTCACGACTAGTCATGTTGGCCCGGGTTCTCTGTCATATGGATGCTAGTGACACTATCATATATGTGAGCCAAAAGGCGCAAACGGTCCCCGGCCATGGTAAGGCGACACCCGTGGGGATACCGTGCGTGAGGCCGCAAAGTGATATGAGGTGTTACAGGCTAGATCGGTGTGACTTAGAATCGGGGTCCTGACAGCTTTGGTATCAGAGCCTGACTGCCTGTAGGATTACCAAGCCAAACTGGTCGAAGTCGACTCTATAAATGCTTTAGTTATATAAGGGAATTGATTGTGGAAGGGAATGCAAGGCTGTTTTTACTCCTTTACCTTATGCCCTTCTGATCTGAGCCAACCTATTCTTTTCTACGGGGTTAAGAACTAGGCCTTCTCATCTATCTATCAGGATGACGTGTTACTAAACCATAGACTTATTGGATTGATAGTTTCAAGCCCCAGTTCAGTTTCTACTACTCAAGTGTGTTGTTAGTTGGACTCGGAATCTTGATATTGTGCCTTTGAGTGGTTATGCCACTATTTTGCAGGATGTCTTAAATATTTTTGAGCATTTACAGCCGTTATGCTGTCCGAGTCATCCCAGGTTTCTAAATTGTCTGATGCATTTGCAAATCCCTTCTTTCCGTTCCCAATGTCCCTTTGGGCCAGTTCAACCACACTAATCGGTCTGTTGAGGTACTCCATTGCCTTGACATATATGTTGGAGCTATTACTATGACCATAGGTGTCTTAGAGGATCACCTAGTAATCTAGCCATGTTTTGTGTTCCAGTGTGATGATTCTGGCCATTCTTCTCGAAAGCATCCCATGATGTTATTAGTTAGTAGGTATTCTACTCCTGGGTTCTTGAACCCGAGATTCACCCTACTTACTTCATGTTGATAGTGTTTGTTATTTCCTTTAGGATATTATAACCTTTGGGATAGTCCTCGAGGTCCGTGGTATTTCCCTCTTCCAAGTACCATGAACCATTAAGGCAGAAGTTCTTTGAACCAAAAGCTCACAATTAGAGTACTCTTGAGGAGTTCTGCATTCATAATTGTGATTCTGTCAGTTCTACCTTTCTGCATGGGTTATCTGGAAGAAAGCTGTTGAACTTGGTTCGACATATTAATCTATGCATCCACAACTCGGAAAGATATATGTCCCCTTGAGTTGTCCCTCTTCATTTGTATTTCGACCACCATCTATCAATTGATAGTCAGGAGTAATTGTGCATCCGTGTTATCGATGCTTATTATTCTTGTGGTCAGTCAAGCCATTCTAGTTCAGAATGACTAGGAGAAACAAACTCCAGTACCTCATCCATTTCTAGGATTGGGTCAAAGTAGTTGTATTCCGCAGATCAAATGCAATCAAGCTTTTGGTTTGTTCTACCCTGAAGTATTACCCACTTTGTGTCAGGAATGTCATGAGAATTGCACCTTCTCTTATGAATTCTTAACGTAGTGATACTTCTCGCCATCATTATTCATTCCTCGGTGTCATGTTATCGCAACCGGAATGCCGACAAGTGAATCGTGATGTGTGAAATCAATACTCCTAGCAACCGTGTTGCTTGGTAGTTAATGGACAATAGTTCATTCTTAGTGTGTTGGTATTGAATTATCATTCTAAGATTTATCGTGCGACCTAGTCCATTTTCCCTGGTGCACTCCTCGGTCAATGAGATAGGGTTGTGTCAATCCATCACTCTCTTGATCACATCGTCTTGGCTTGAAGAGCAAGATTGTCTCGAGCTTAATAACATATCGGTGGTTCATGATTTTCCGATTATCTTCTTGAAGTATCACCAGGTTGTCCCCTGACTGTTATGTTGATCTCGTGATCAAGTTGGTTTTCTTATAAACCACCCCTTTTCCAAGAATCCGTGTTGGATATCCCTGGGCTAGTTGGTTGAGCTAGAGAACAACTTGGAGAGTTGGAAGATAAAAGCTTGTTTCACATAGTTCAAGTTAAGGGATATCTTTGTGTGTGTGTGTTGAAGAAAGATGATATCTCCATCGATTGGTCCTCGTGATCAGTTGTTGGATATTGCCTTGTCAAAACTTTGACTTGAGTATGGGCTATCGTCAAGTCAAATCAGAACCAACGATGTTCGTAATGTTGTCTTACTCGTGGTTGATCCCTCGAGCATACATCATTACATGTCTTGGTCTGACCAATACTATCATCGTGTTCACATGATGGTGGAAGTCCAGTGATATGGAAATTCCGATGAGTTGCCGTTGAGCCCATCAGCAGCATTTGCTCCCCCCCCCCATGATTCATGTTGAACATTACACTAGTATTGGAAACTTTGTAAGAATTGCCTTCATGTTCTGCTCATGAGGTATACGTTTGAATGAAAGGAGTGACTTCCTCTAATTCACGTGCATTTGATGAAAGTTGCCACCGTGAATTCGAGAAAGCTTGTTTTTTTGCCTCCTCTGGAATCATCCCAAGTTAGTCATGCATACGTGCGAAGTATTATGTGGTTTGGAGACTTGCAACCTCCATTCTATATGTATTGCTAGCACACCAAGCCACTGCCTAATTTGCTCGCGGGAAAGGAGTTGCTGTGCGAATACTAGTTCATGCACAAGATTCCAATATCCTCGATGATGGTTCCCGAACCGAAATCTGTAGTGTTCTATTGTAAGACTTCCATGTGGTCATGCTTGTCTTGGACAACGTGTTCACATGTGTTCAGCAGAATCAGCTCATGTTTTGGAGCTTACTACCATAGTTCATTTCCTGAGAATCTCGCAACATCATCTCGTCGGGTTATGTTGCAAACTTTCTTTTCCAGACATGTTGTCTGAATTATTCTGTTACCAACCAGATCTGAATCTTAGGCAGATATGATGGTTGGAACTTCTTCCAAGAGCTATGATATGGGTTCCAGTGAGGTGGACGCACCTAGCTGGAAGCACTATTATTGTAGTATCTGGATTAAGCCATTTGGTCACTTCCCATGAGGATTTCGCATGACTTATTCTAGAAGTTGTTCCTTATGGATTTTGTGCTCACGAAGTCCGACCTTTACTTGATGGCCATGTTGATGCTTTTAAGCATGACCGTGGTAGCTAGAATATCAAGGAGAATATTAGAAGCAGAGTGCTAAATATCTCTCGGTCGATCATCCAGGTTTTGTTCCTTGGCATTGCTAAGGACAAATCTGAGAAAGTGTTGTCTTCCTTTGCATCTGCATCGTCCATCACTATTCATCATGGTAGTATGATGTGTTGCCAGGATCCGCGGCACAGATGTTGGTAAAACCTTGATGAATATGGAAATGCTCAAGTTCTTGAGAGCACGCTCAGACACTAGGTTATATCTTCGGTATCAGTCGGATTGTGCCTTCCATTTGCTGATTGTTCTATAACCGTAGTCGCATCCCAAAACTGAGTATGCCATTTCTTAGAATTCCTTCAAATGATCGTTTGTGAATTACCATTAGCCTGGTATGAAGAGCTTCAATGATCCTTTCCGATAGAGTTTCTTTCTGTCATCAACGTGTTGGATGAAGATCTCGAAAGCAAAGACGTCAAGATCAATTTGATGCAATGAATCAACACCTTCAAGAATGCAATGGATCATGAAGATTGTGTTAGCTTTGTGTCCCCTCTGTCTTCTTACCTCACGTCTTGAATCTCAGGACGAGATTCTTCTTTAGTGGGGGTGAGTTGTCACAGCCCTAGATTTGATTGTAATTAGGTTCATCAGCATCCATTCATCATGTCTAAATTCCAGTGAAATTTGAATTGAGGGAATTCTCAAGGCTCAGAAAAATCCTTTTAAAAAAGGGGCAAGAACCCTTAAACTTGCATTCAGTGAAACAAAAAATGGCCTTCATTAGTGTTTGATAATTTTGGCAAGGGTTTGGATCCAAACGAAAAATACTGAACATTTTTAAGGAATTATCTTGGCACTGAATTTAAATCATTATTGTATTTGAATTTGGAATTATATTCATAATATATGGGATATATTTTCAAATAACTTTGAAATGTTTCATGTGCTGTTGGAAAAGTCCATCTAGCAACATAATTTATTCAGAGGATATTTCGCACTATTTTGAATTCGTTTAAATTTGAAAACAGTGGCAAAGTAAAAAACAGAAAGAAGAATAATAAAAGGCAGAAGCTTACCTGGGCCACTGCTGGCCTGGCACTGCTCCGGCCCAGCCGACTGGCCAGCGCCAGTCACCCCCTACCTCGCGCCAGAAGGCAGGGGCGCGTGCTCGTCACGCGTTGGCCACGCGCCGGGCCACCTCCTGGTTCTCGCCGCTGCCCCGACGCGCCTGTGAGCGCCACGCATCCCCCCGGACCTCTCCCACTCCTCCCCGCGTTTCCCCTCTTCTCACTCGCTCTCTCCTGCGATGGCCGACGCGGACATGGACGCGCCGCCCTGAACCACCACAGCCATAACCACCCCCTCGCCTCCTATTCATGACCACGACCTCCTCTGTACTCCTCTACGCCTCTCCATCGAGCCACGCTTCACCGGAGGCCCTGAGACGTCTCCATCGACGCCGTTTCGACCTCTGCACCGACGGCCACCGTTGCATGATTTGCTGCCTCCGGAGCGTCCCCGAGCCTGCTGACCACCCCCTCGAACCCGTTGTGAGCTCCTGGTCCTCCCCCCTTGCTCACCCCCTCCGTTCTCGTCCATTAGCCACCGCCCTGCGAAGCCGAGCTCTGGCCATCGCCATGGCCAGCGAGCCTCGTGCTCCTGAGCTCCTCCACTCGCCCCAGTAGCACCCTCCTGCTCACCGTGCTTCCAGGATCCAAACGCACGCACCGGCTCTTCACGTCGTGCTCCGTAGCCCTACGCCCGCACACCTCCGAGCTTCAGCTGCCGCCTCGCTCGCCGTCGTTGCTATTTCCGGCCAGCTCAGCTCCTTCCTCTAGCGTAGATGGAAGTGGCTGAGGACCCGCAACGCGTAGATGCCCTCCGCCGCGCGAATGGTCGTCGGAATAGAGATTCCGACAAGCCACCGCCGTCCTGTAAGGTCGCCGGTGACTTGATCTGGTGGTGCTGACGTGGCAGTGGTTAGATTAGGGCCTAATCACTGCTTAGTTAACCTCTTAGTCAATGACAAGTGGGCCCCACCCTACTAACAGCTCTAGTTCAGGTTAATCATAACCCTGCTAGTCAACTGAGTCAATGCCACTTGGGCCCCACGGGTCAGGTTTGACCTGAGCAGCCCCATTGACCTGCTGAAGTCAGCATGAGGTCATACTGATGCAATAAATGATTTTCTGGATTATTTCTATTTTGGAAATTCCATAAAATTAGCAAAACTTCAAAAAATCATAGAAATTAATCTATAACTCCAAATGAAATAAGTTATATATGAAAAATTATCAAAAAAATCCAAAGAATCTGATTATGGCACTTTCATGCATGTTTGAGAAACATAAAGCTAATGTATATGGCAATTTGAATTAATGGCATTCGAAATGCCTTATGTGGAGTTTGAATTTGAATCTAGTGTTCGAACCAACTCCATTTAAATCGTTCCTAGCTGCATTAGCTCAACTCACAGCATATTGCCATGTCATGATCATGCATCATATTGTTGCATTGCATTGATTGTGTCCTTTCTCAGTTGCCGGTGTTTGTCCCCTCTCGGTAGACGTGTACCGACGACGAGAACGATGACACCGATGAAGAGCTATAATATCTTCAGAAGTGCCAGGCAAGCAAAACCCCTTCATTCATTCCGATACAATCCCACTCTCTCGCTCCTGCTCTATTTTACTGCGTTAGGACAACAACATTTCAACTGTTACATGCTGCGGTAGCTGAACCCCTTTCCTCTGCATGACCTGTCATTGCCACAATAAATAGATGAAACCCACTAGCATGAGTAGGAGTTGTTTGAGCCCTGATGTGCCTACTCATTCATGTTTGTTTGTCATGCCTGCTACTGCTTAGAGTTGAATCAGGTCTGGTTCATTGGGGATGAATTGGAAGGTGGTGAACATGTCCTACTATTGAGAGCTAAGTGTGTGAACACGATTTGGTAAAGGTAGCGGTGAGAGGCCATGTAGGAGTACATGGTGGGTTGTCTCATTGCAGCCGTCCTCGGGAACTGAGTTCTGTGTTTGTGATGCATGAACAGTTACTACCACACATTGGGTTCCGGTAACTCGACCCCTCTCGACTTATTAATCAACTCGATCTCTGTCGAGGAGTTGCAACTAGTTTCTGGAGTTTGTAGGTAGTGTTAGTAGTCTACCAAGTGGCAGCCGGTACAGGTGAGCTTGGGACAGACTAGGCACAGTGGCACGGTGTACCAAGTGGCACCCCAATGGTGGGCTTGGGAACCCTGCTCACATCGTTTGGGGCTGTGAGCGACACCCCGGCCGGATATCCTTGCGGATGGAACCCGAATAGGCAATAAACCTGGACGAGAGACTTGTGTGATTAGTCAGGGTGTGGCCGACTCCCTCACGAGGCTTCCGCTTGAAGGTTGCCGAGATACACGGCGTGTACATGGTGGTAAGTGGCGAGAGCGTGTGTGAAGAA
This sequence comes from Triticum dicoccoides, assembly GCF_002162155.2. NCBI lineage: Eukaryota > Viridiplantae > Streptophyta > Magnoliopsida > Poales > Poaceae > Triticum > Triticum dicoccoides. The sequence goes on along the minus strand of NC_041388.1, from coordinate 202,532,716 downwards.
GTACACCCCTGTAGGGCTATCATTATCTATTCGAATAGCCGGATTCCTCGGATATGGAAACTTGGACCCCTGGCATAGTTCATAGACAAGTGAAAGTGGATACTCTAAAATGCGCAAGATAAGCGTGAGTGTTATGGATGGCGTTCTCGTAGGGAGATGGGAGCGGATCCATAGTTGTGTATTGATATCGTGAATATGTGGACTTGTGTGCGCCACCTCAAAAGAGTTACTTGCAGTCGTAGTTCAGGATAGCCACCAAGTCAAAGCTGGCTTGCTTCAGTTAAACTCCACCACCCCTTTCTTGATACAAATGCATATGTAGCTAGTTCTGATGTAAGTCTTGCTGGGTACATTTGTACTCAAGTTTTCTTAATTTATGTTTTTGCAGAGAGACTTCAGTCTCGCTAGTAGTTCCATGTGGACTTTGACGTTTAGCTTGATACCCCAGCTACGATCTTGTGCCCTCGACAGGATCTGGTAGATAGTCAGGCTTCTCAGCCTTTTTCATTTGTGGAAGTCTGTACTCAGACATGTTAAGCTTCCGCATGTGCTTTGACTTTTATGCTCTGTATGTGGGGTCATGAGACCCATGTTTGTAATATCTCGCTCCTCGGAGCCTAATAAATAAATACTCTGAGTCGTAGAGTCTTGTTGTGATGCCATGTTGTATTGCACATATTGAGCATATTGTGTGTATGATTGAAATGCTTGTTATGTGTGGGATCCAACAACCTAGTTGTTTATCCTTGGTAGCCTCTCTTATGGGGAAATGTAGTCTTGTGCTTCCATGAGCCATAGTAGTCTGCTACAGCCTGGTTCATCGGAGTCCTACTAGCCTAGTACTACTGCTCCGGAACACTTGAATGGCCGGCATGTGATTCACTTCGTTCCTGTGTCTGTCCCTTCGGGGAAATGTCACGCGGTGACATCCGGAGTCCTGTTAGCCCAGTGCTATAGCCTGGGTTCACACGCTGCTGACCGACATGCTCGATGTTGATTCATGTATGCCTGTCCCCGTAAGTTAGTGCCACTTTGGGTTCACGACTAGTCATGTTGGCCCGGATTCTCTATCATATGGATGCTAGCGACACTATCATATACGTGAGCCAAAAGGCGCAAACGGTCCTGGGCCATGGTATGGAGACACCCGTGGGGATACCGTGCGTGAGGCCGCAGAGTGGTATGAGGTGTTATAGGCTAGATGGTGTGACCTAGAATCAGGGTCCTGACACAGGCGAATATGTCCCAATTCTTGCGCAGGAACTCTCGTAGTGCGGCGTCCACGGCGGGGTTTAACTGTGCCCCAATGGAGGCTGTTTTTGTAGGGTCCGTTGGGTGCACTTGGAATTTGACTATTTCGTCCGCTGGTTTAAAAGAGGTGGACTTGGATCTCTTGTCAAGTATTTTGTCATCCTTGTCCACCGTGGAGCGTAGCACAGTTAATTCCTCGGCCGAGAGGGCTTCGGATAATGCCTCGAGGGCCAATGCGGCTGTTTTGTTTTCGGCGTGGAGTGCTGTGTCTGGATCACTAGCAAGAGTGATGATTCCGTTGGGCCCGAGCATTTTGAGCTTCATGTACCCATAATGGGGTATCACTTGGAAGATCGTGAACGCCTCCCGTCCTAAAAGGGCGTGGTATCCACTACTGAACGGGGCCACTTGCAATGTAATTTCTTCGGACCTATAGTTCTCCGGCGTGCCAAATACCACATCTAGTGTGATTTTTCCAGCACAGCGTGCTTCCCTACTAGGGATGATTCCTCTGAAGGTTGTGCTGCTTTGCTCAATGCAGTTCCAGTCTATTTCCATTTTTTGAAGACTTTCCTCATAGATGAGGTTTAATCCACTACCGCCGTCCATGAGTACTTTGGTGAGAAGCCGTCCACAATTGGACTGAGGACCAGTGCAGCTGGTGCTCGGGCAGTTCGGAATTTAGGTTCGTCACTGGCATTGAAGGTAATAGCCGTGTCACTCCATGGATTCATTGCTGCTACGTGGTAGATTTTGGTGAGGCTGCGGAGTGTTCGCTTGCGCCTATTATTTGATGCGAAGGTTTCAAAAACTGTTAATACCGTATTGTTATCCACGGGATGGTGCTCTGTGGCATTTGGGATAAGAAGATCCTCACCACTTTTGGCCACCTGCCGGAGTATCCAACATGCTCTAAGGCTATGCGTTGGTATGGTATCCGTTGTGCTATGAATTTTGCAGGGTCCGTTGAGCCATCCCTCCAATAAGGTTCCATGCCCTGTAGAGGATTTTTGTTTCTTTGCAACTAACTCGGGTGTCTTATGATAGTGCACCCTTTTACTTCGGACTGGGTGTATATTCTGAGCCGGATTATCCCAATTTTTTTTCCTGTTTTCCAGGCGCTTTCCATTGCACATTACTTTCATACTATGGATGCCAAGTCAGCGAAGCGTGATATGTCACGGTGACTTATGGCATTAAGGATTCCCTTGTCCGTGCAACTATTGCAGAAAAATGAGATTGCGTCTTCCTCGCGACAGTCCTTAACCTTGTTCATCACAAGGAGGAATCTGGCCCAATAATGATGTATTGTTTCATGGGGCTCTTGCCTGATGTGGGAAAGATCGTTTGTGTCTGCGTGGGTGGGTGGAATTGAGTTCGAACCCCTACCGGATCTGAGACCCAGGGGCTGAGGTGTTTCTAATATTGGAATTTCGGGTTCCGGTATGTTGCCCGATAAGTCTGGCCTGCTGCCTGACTCTAGTTTCAGGGCTTGGGTGATGTCCTCCCGTAAGCGGGTATCCGGCTCGGAGAGCTCAGGAATCTGGACATAGTTAGTCCTCAAGATAGAAGAAGGATCACCACGTTGTTCCTCCACCACCGTAACATGATGGGTGACCGGTGGAGAGTTAATCTCCCATCGATCGGGTTTAAGCCCAATCTGATCATAGTCCGTAGCGACTCCCAAGGTGGCGATGCGATCCAAGAGCTCGTTTAGGGAAGAGAGCTCCATTGGATCCATCTGCTCGGCAAATTCCGAGCCGACGTGGAGGTTGTTTTCGATGACACGAGAAGTCATCGTCGGGGCAGTAGCCAAACGGGCGGTCATGATGAAACTGCCTAGCCAGAGAGTTTGGCCGACAGCCAGGGCTCCTCCGGCGGTGATGTTGTTCTCAACAACGAGATGAGGGATCCTTCCTTATGGTGAAGGCACAGAGAAACTCTCAATGAAAGCACAAATGTCGGTGTCAAAACCGGTGGATCTCGGGTAGGGGGTCCCGAACTTTGCGTCTAAGGCAGATGGTAACAGGAGGTAGGGGACATGATGTTTTACCCAAATTCGGGCCCTCTTGATGGAGGTAAAACCCTACGTCATGCTTGATTATTCTTGATAATATGAGTAGTACAAGAGTTGATCTACCATGAGATCGGAGAGGCTAAACCCTAGAAGCTAGCCTATGGTATGATTGTATGTTGTCCTACGGACTAAAACCCTGCGGTTTATATAGACACCGGAGGGGGCTACGGTTACACAAGGTTGGTTAAAAAGGAGGAGATATACATATCCGTATTGCCTAGCTTTCCTTCCACGCCAAGTAGAGTCCCATCCGGACACGAGACGAACTCTTCAATCTTGTATCTTCATAGTCCAATAGTCCGGCCAAAGGATATAGTCCGGCTGTCCGGAGACCCCCTAATCCAGGACTCCCTCAGCCATCAATGACAATGACACCCAATTCACAAGCCGCGCCTTCATGCAATACGTTCATGCCCTTGGAAGGAAGGTCTCATTTGCCTCTGTTGCCCATCCCAGAAGCAACGGACAAGCTAGGAGGGCAAACGCTGAAGTGCTGCGAGGACTCAAGATAAGAACATTTGATAGGCTGTAGAAGTGTGGCAGGCGATGGATCGGCGAGCTGCCAATGGTTCTTTGGTCCCTCTGTATGACACCAAATCGAGCTACCGGCCACACTCCCTTCTCCCTAGTATATGGGGCAGAAGAAGTGATCCCCACAGAACTCATCTATGGATCACCTCGAGTACTTGCCTACGATGAAGTAGCACAAGAATAGCACCAGTGTGACGATGCTATGCTACATGAGGAGAGCTGTCTCCGGCCTGCTACGCGTGCTGCATGCTACCAGCAAGTGCTACGTCGCTATCACAGCCGCGGGGTTCATGCCTGGAGCTTTGAGGAAGGCGACCTTGTCCTTAGGTGTGTTCAGTCTGCCAAGGGTGCAAACAACTTGACGCCGAAGTGGGAAGGCCCTTGCCAGGTAGTACGAGTCACCAGACCCGGTGCAGTCCGTTTGGAGATCGGAGATGGCATTCAGTTGCAAAACTCATGGAACATTGAGCATCTCCATAAGTTCTACCGATAAGACGCGGCTATCAGCCTTGCCCGGCAGCCACCCTTTTGTGCAGGCCTTGCTGATCTTTCATGTAACCCTTTATATAAAGCCAGGCACAAACCATGAGTAATAGATAAATAAACAGAGCACTTGGGCCCCAAGCAAACTTACATGCATTGTGGGGACCCCAACTCATAAATCGGAATCACCGAATGCACGTGTACAGTGATCCCAGAGATCAATGCTCACTGAACACACAGAAGCTGAATAACAAGAGTCCTACATCCATACATATCGTCTTACACAAATTATGACCATTTTGGTCAAGTCTTACATAGATAAAGCCACAAGGGCTGAATACCAAATAAACTTAAGCAGCGGAAATCTTCGTCGATAAGTAGAACCCATGCCATCTGCCTTAACCCTACAAGCATTCTGACTAGGAAATGTCCTAGTTCGCATGTTCGTCTTCAAAGAATCAAAGAACTCTTCTTCGAACTCCTGTTCTTCCATGCCTGGCCAATTAAATAACCAGTGGCAAGCCAATGAGCACTTTGAATGTACTCGCAAGCAACCCATGTTTTGGTTCAAGGTACAACAATGCATGATATAGGTAAATCTTTGCGGAAAGCTAGTTTTGAGTGTAATGACATGTTCAACAACTTGCAAGACATGCATAAGGAGAATTCAAGTAACCATGGGGGCAGGTTACAGATATCAACATAAATAGAGTGGGCATCAACCCAACTCAGTCATGTCAAGTCCCTTGACTTGACCGAAGTAGCTCTTCCCACTTATCCAAACACAAACACTGGTTTGCAAACATGTGGACGTAGTTTAAGCAGCACCGCCCAACTGTCCTTGACCGTGGACACGGCTATTCGAATAGTTTTACACTTTGCAGAGGTTGCACACTTCACCCACAAGATCCGGGGAGCTTCCGTGTCATCCACGACCCGCGGTACCTCAAGTACCCGGGGTAAGCACCTGATCACTATCTTTCCCTAGATGACACTAACATGGAGTCCACTTGATTGGCAGTAACCCCTGTGCCCAACATTTCACAACTTTAAAAATGGTGGAGCCTCGCTCCCATATTCATCACATACCACTGGCACAGGGTACCAACGGTGTGTCCGGTGCCCCATAAAAATGTTCTTGGCCGCCCTACCTGGCATGACCCCGTCCCGAGAGATCGCACCAACAACTCTCCCGTCACTAGTAATGCGGGCTCCAAGCTAGTATCGGCCTAGGTAATCAATAATGCCCTTTCCCATACAAGGGTAGAGTGGTTACGCATGTAAGGTTGGGACATTCGACAAATCTTAAATCTAATCCGTTTTTGAAAACAACACACACACTTGCCTCGGTATACCACTTCGTCATCAGGTGGTTACCCATCTCATTATCTCCCTCGGGCATAAGTGGCACCCGACGGTGTTTTCGAAAAGTCTTTTGAAAATACTTTGTCTCCATCACCATGCACATTCCCGTCCCTTTTTGCATAGCAACTACTTTAGCATCCTATCTACTCCCACCAGGATAACCCTCATAAGGAGGTAGGGTCATGCACAATGCAAGTAACAATGAGGAAGTAACGGAGGCAAACCATCAAAGGGGTTCCACCTCATCATGATTCCGTTGCAACAACAATATGGTGCTATATGTCATGCATAAAAAGGGTTTCATAGACATGGTCAAAGGGCTGCTTGCCTGGCTCAACAAAGTCTTCAGGGTCTTCAAAGTCTTCTGGTCCAACTCCTTCGTCAGCAACGCAATCTATCGTCGCAAAATAATAACGAGAAAATAATGCAATAATAAAACAGAAAAACCAAAGTGCTCAGAAAAATGTCAACTCATTTTTGTCAAATACTATGTTGAAAACTAAGAAGGGGGAAATTCCTAGTTTTGGATTTGGAGTAGCAGAATAGGAGAAATGGGTTTTCAAAGGTTTATTTAAATGCTTAAAATCACATTTAAATATTTACAGTGAAGAAAAGGTTGTTGGATTTGAATGAAAGTTGCACCATAAATAGGTGGGATTATTACAATAATTTAGGAGTTGCAATTATTGCATTTGGATAAATAACTAATTATGTGGAATTTTTGGAAAGCCACAGAAGAGAAAAAGAAAAAAAGGGCACTGTGCCTGCCAGGCCAGAACAGCTGCGGGGCAGCAGGCCCAGCCAGCGGGCCGACCCAGCCGAGCCAGCGCATAGTGCGCGTGCCCGCCCATTTCAAACCTGACGGCCGGGGCCCGCGGAACAGAGAGAGAGAGAGGGGCGCAGGAACGAGGGAGAGGATGACAGGTGGGGCCTGCCTGTCATCACTAACCCATGGACAGGGGGCCGCGGTGCTCACCGGCGATGATGCAGGCCACGGCGAGCTCCGACGAGTGCGGGGATGGCTTCAGGAGGCTGCCGCACGTCGGTGGGTGGTGGACATGGCCGGTGGGGGAGCCTGGTTCGTCGACGATGAGGAGGTGCGGCGGAGGAGCTTAGGGAGGCGGTGACTCCGGCCATTTCCGGCAGCTACAGAGAGGGAGACAAGGGCGGAAATGATCAGTAGGGCGCGGTGGATCCAGATCGGGGCAGAGGAGGAGCGGGGGAGGCATGTACCTCGCGAACTCCGGTGAGCCGAGGCGGCGGAGCTCGAGCTCGATCTCGAGCTCGAGCGGCTCTGGGGACAAATGGGTGGTGTGGGAGGTGGATTAGGAGTGTTGGGGAGCGACGGGGAGTGATAGAGAGGCTCGGGGTCGCCTTTTATAGGCTGGCCGAGGTCCACCGTAAGCGCGGCCTACGGGTGCCCGCGGGATTGGCTCGGGTGTCTGTTAGAGAGGGAATGGAGGGCTCGGGGGTGTTCATGAGAGTGGCCTAGGGTGGCAGGGAGAGAGAGGAGGAGCGAGGCGAGCTGCAGGCGGGCAATAGGAGCGGCGCGAGTATTGGCCGAACGGGGCGGCGTTCTGGCGCGAGCTGCAGGAGAGAGAGGAAGGCGCGGGAGCAAGTGGGTGGCCTACTGGCGTGGAGCGGACGTCGAGGGGCATCGACTGGCGCACGGGGGAGGCTCGAGGTGGCCGGGAGGCGCGGCGTCAACGGTCGGGTGCCCTGCCAGGCGCTCTAGAGTGCGACTTTGGCCGGCATCCGCGGCTTTCCCAGGTCCACGCGTGTCCACTTGCGTCTGGCAGCTGAAGGGGGCATGGGCAAAAGCTAGGGAGTGCCTTGTATGTTCTGGAAGGCTGAGAGGAGAGAGGGAGGCTGAGAGAAAGAGGAATCCACTGTCTAGAGAAGAAAAATGGGGTTCTCCCCCCCTTCATCATTGCTTCCTCGGGCAGCAAAGCTCACAGGCGCTAGAGGGGGACTAGGAGGGGTCGTGGTAGAAAGTTGAGCCTGCAGAGATTAGTGGAAGAGGCCAAAAATGGGATTTTTGTAAAGTGGCAGAAGGTGTTTGATGCTGGTTTGGGCAAGTATATGGTTTTCATTTGCCATGACACTCCACAGGGTGGAATGACACATATAATTAGGGTCTTCCACCAATTTTGAGTTTATTTGGGCAAAGTTGCCAATGCAACTTTTGTAAACCCTAGAAATTAGCAGAAATGAACTTGTGCAGATCTAGTTGATCAAATCATTTCTCCTTGATGCACTACTTGGTGTCGTGGCCTCATTTGGTCATATGAACCTGATCACAAAAGTTGGGGTTAAGGAGAGAAAGTTGGTAGTACAAAGTTGTTCAAATTTGATTCTGCTCAGAGAGGGTTTTGGTGCATTTTGGTGAACCAAACTGCCCTTAATTGAGATGAGGATTTGCAAGGTGACCACAATATGCATTTGTGACTTGCTGGATTTTCCTTGGATTTTTATGAAAATATTTCCTGTAGAAATATTTCAAATCCTTGAAATGGGCTGAAATAGTTTTGGGAGGTTTTGTCCAATATTTTGAACATGACCATGTGTTGAAACTCATATATATGGAAAATATATGTTCACTGAGTTTCCCTGATTTTTGTCAAATATTTTTGAAACATTAAAAATATTTTTCCCTATTAAAGACCATTTCCGGCCTTAAGAAAAAGCTTTTAAATAAAATAGGAAAATAACTGTTAAATTATATTTTTCTGGTTTATGGGAATCCTATATCTAAGAGGTTTCAAATATACTCTTTGAAATATTTTTCATACCCCAAATCAAGTACTTGTAGTGCAAACCTCAACTCAGGGGTTTTTGGAAAACTAAAATTTGAAAATACTATTTGGCCAAATTATTTTTGTAGGAAAATACTATACTGTACTATACACATGGCATGATCATCGGGCAGAAGTTTGGGGCAAGGAGATGAAGTACAGAAGCTGGAGTAGTTGAGTTTAAAGAGCACTTTGAAAAATCACTCAGAGAAAACCAACTCCAAAATAAAAGCCAAATAAAGCAAAAGTTTTTGTTGGTCCAATTTTTCATGCTTTAATAATGAAAATGACATGTTACAAAATGCAGGGTGTGACAGACCTACCCCCCTTACAAGAATCTCGTCCCCGAGATTCCTAAACTAGGCTTTAAAGAGATACGGAAACTCGGATCTAAGTTAGTCGTCACGTTCCCAGGTTGCTTCTGCTTCAGTGTGGTTGCTCCACTGGACCTTGAAGTACTTGATGGTGCGGCTTCGAGTGCGTCGTTCAGCCTCGTCCAAAATACAGATGGGTCTCTCGCGGTAGGTCAAATCAGGCTGAAGGTCAATGGCTTGGTGATCGACGTCCTTCTAAAGATCAGGTTTGTCTAGAACTTGGAGACACTTCCGGAGTTGTGACACGTGGAATAATTTGTGCACACCGGATAGTTCAGGTGGCAGTTACAACTGGTAAGCCACTTCTCTTCGCCGGTCAGTGATCTTGAAGGGGCCGATGTATCTTGAGGCGAGCTTTCCTTTTACATGGAAGTGCTGGGTTCCATTGAGAGGTGTGACCCGGAGATAGACATGGTCTCCAACTCGGAAGTTCATGTCTCTACGATGTGAGTCAGCGTAGCTCTTCTGCCTTGACTTGGCAGTCTTCAAACGCTATCTGACAAGTTGGACTTTCTCTTCTGCTTCATGGAGGATATCGGACCCAAAGACTAGTCCTTCTCCGGTCTCTGACCAATTGAGGGGTGTGCGGCACTTCCGTCCGCATAACACCTCAAATGGTGCCATCCGAAGGCTTGACTGATAACTGTTATTGTAGGAGAACTCGGCAAAAGGGAGGCAATCTTCCCACCTAGCTCCATATTCTAAGACACAGGCTCGGAGCATGTCTTCGAGTATCTGATTCACTCATTCTGTCTGACCCCTGGTCTGTGGGTGGAAAGCAGTGCTGAAGGACAACTTGGTCCCCATGGCCTCTTGGAACTTCTTCCAGAACCTTGAGGTAAACTGGGTTCCTCGGTCTGACTCGATCTCCTTGGGAACACCATGAAGGCTTACGTTTCTGTTGATGTAGAGGCTGGCTAGCTGGTTTCCCTTGTAAGTCGTTTTGACAGGAATGAAATGGGCTACTTTGGTCAAATGGTCGACTATGACCCAGATGGAGTCTTGTCCCTTATTTGACCTGGGTAATCTAGTGATGAAGTCCATTCCGACTTTATCCCATTTCCATTTAGGCACCTTGAGAGGCTGTAACAATCCAACGGGTCGCTGATGTTTAGCTTTGACCCTTTGGCATATGTCACACCTAGCGACGAAAGTGGCTATCTCCCTCTTCATGCCATGCCACCAGAATCTCTCCTTTAGGTCTTGATACATCTTGGTTCCTCCGGGGTGGATGGAATATGGGGTGTCATGAGCTTCTTGCAAGATCAAATTCTTGAGCTCAATCTTGTTGGGTACGCAAATGTGATTACCAAACCACACAATTCCTTGCTCATCCTCTGAGAATCCTGGGGCCTTGCCTGCCTTGATCTTCCTCTTGATGCCTTCAATACATTCATGTCCCTTCTGAGCTTCCTTAACATCATCTATCAAGGTAGGCCTAACTTCGAGGTTGGCCAAGAATCCTGGTGCAACCAGTTCCAACCCGAAGCTTTCAAGTTCTACATACAAGGCGGGTAGCCTGTCCTTAAGCATAGAATTCAGGGAACAAGCCTTTCTGCTTAATGCATCTCCTACCACATTAGCCTTTCTAGGGTGGTATTGAACACTAAGGTCATAATCCTTGATCAACTCTAGCCATCTTCTTTGCCTCATGTTCAATTCCTTCTGAGTGAAAATATACTTCAGATTTTTGTGATCCGTGTATATCTCACACCGCTTCCCTAGGAGGTAATGTCGCCATGTTTTCAGGGCATGAACTACAGCTGCCAACTCGAGGTCATGAGTAGCATAGTTCTCTTCATGAGGCCCTAGTTGCCTTGAAAGGTAAGCTGCGATTCTTCCCTCTTGCATCAGAACACCTCCCAGTCCGGTTATTGACGCATCACAATATATCACAAACTCCTTGTGTATATCTGGTGTGGCCAGCACTGGGGCGGTGGTCAGTCTCCTCTTCAGCTCCTGGAAGCTCTCTTCGCACTTCGGCGTCCATTCAAACTTCTTGTCCTTCTTCAAGAGCTGAGTCATGGGTCGGGCAATGCTTGAGAATCCTTCAACGAACTTGCGGTAATATCTTGCGAGTCCGAGGAAGCTCCTGACTTCCTTCACATTGCTTGGGCATTGCCATTCAGTCACGGCTTCAATCTTAGCGGGATCGACCGACAATCCTTCTTCTGTCAAAACATGACCCAAGAATCCAACCTCATGCAGCCAAAATTCGCACTTGCTGAACTTGGCGTATAGTTGGTTCTCTCGAAGCTTCTCTAGGACCATCCTCAAGTGTTGCTCGTGCTCTTCTTCCGTCTTCGGGTGGACACGCATGTCCTCAATTAAAGATGATAACTAACTTGCCTAAGTACTCTATGAAGCATATGGGGTACATAGAGTGGGCTGAGGCATTTCTACCCTAAGGAAACACGTTGTATGCCACCCCAAGATCTTGTTTCCTTCTTATGAACCAACTCCAAAAGCTCATTCACTACATAATTCATTAATTCTACCAATCAATGTCTATGGTGTTCCACATGATCTTCTTATGTCATACAATCCCCAAATGCTGGAAAGGGCTACCTTACTGTAGTCAGTCCACCAATTTCCATTATCATGGTCAAGTAAACTCCAAGGTCAAGCTTATATAGATCCCTAAATCAACCTTACTGGAGGGGCATCGACTGGCACGCGGGGGAGGCTCGAGGTGGACGGGAGGCGCGGCGTCAACGGTCGGGTGCCCTGCCAGGCGCTCCAGAGCGCGACTTTGGCTGGCATCCGCGGCTTTCCCGCGTCCGCGCGCGTCCACTTGCGTCTGGCAGCTGAAGGGGGCATGGGCAAAAGCTGGGGAGTGCCTTGGATGCTCTGAAAGGCTGAGAGGAGAGAGGGAGGCTGAGAGAGAGAGAGAGGAATCCACTGTCCAGAGAAGAAAAATGGGGTTCTCCCCCCTTCATCATTGCTTCCTTGGGCAGCAAAGCTCACAGGCGCTAGAGAGGACTAGGAGGGGTCGTGGTAGAAAGTTGAGCCTACAGAGATTAGTGGAAGAGGCCAAAAATGGGATTTTTGTAAAGTGGCAGAAGGTGTTTGATGCTGGTTTGGGTAAGTAGATGGTTTCCATTTGCCATGACACTCCACAGGGTGAAATGACACATATAATTAGGGTCTTCCACCAGTTTTGAGTTTATTTGGGCAAAGTTGCCAATGCAACTTTTGTAAACCATAGAAATTAGTAGAAATGAACTTGTGCAGATCTAGTTGATCAAATCATTTCTCCTTGATGCACCACTTGGTGTAGTGGCCTCATTTGGTCATATGAACCTGATCACAAAAGTTGGTAGTACAAAGTTGTTCAAATCTGATTCTGGTCAGAGAGGGTTTTGGTGCATTTTGGTGAACCAAACTGACCTTAATTGAGATGAGGATTTGCAAGGTGACCACAATATGGATTTGTGACTTGCTGGATTTTCCTTGGATTTTTATGAAAATATTTCCTGTAGAAATATTTCAAATCCTTGAAATGGGCAGAAATAGTTTTGGGAGGTTTTGTCCAATATTTTGAACATGACCATGCGTTGAAACTATTATATATGGAAAATATATGTCCACTGAGTTTCCCTGATTTTTGTCAAATATTTTTTAAACATTAAAAATAATTTTTCCCTATTAAAGAACATTTCTGGCCTTAAGATAAAGCTTTTAAATAAAATAGGAATATAACTGTTAAAATTATATTTTTGTGGTTTACGGGAATCCTATATCTAATAGGTTTCAAATATACTCTTTGAAATATTTTTCATAGCCCAAATCAAGTACTTGTAGTGCAAACTTCAACTCAGGGGTTTTTGGAAAACTAAATTTTGAAAATACTATTTGGCCAAATTATTTTTGTAGGAAAATACTATACTGTACTATACACATGGCATGATCATTGGGCAGAAGTTTGGGGCAAGGAGATGAAGTACAGAAGGTGGAGTAGTTGACTTTAAAGAGCACTTTGAAAAATCATTCAGAGAAAACCAACTCCAAAATAAAAGCCAAATAATGCAAAAGTTTTTGTTGGTCCAATTTTTCATGCTTTAATAATGAAAATGACATGTTACAAAATGCAGGGTGTGACATGCATGCATAAGCATATCATGAGCATAGCATGATCATGTAGATAAGATCATATGTAGCTCTATTTTCATCTGCACTAAGCCGCAAGGTTCTTACCGTGGACTTGGTCTCAAAGAGAAGAAATGAAGACGAGCCTATGTAGCAGTTCCCGGCAAGCCAAATAGATAAGTTCCTTCTTATCCATACCTGTTATGTCAGGTGAAAACTTGTGCATGTGAAAACCTCATCACCTTCAAAACATAGGTGCTCCCATATCCTTTGTTCTGAATGTTCCTTCGGTCAAGGTGATTGCAGTGGCCTTTGAAGGAGAAGGTTCGACAAGGAGCTGGTCCCTTTTTGTAGTTTTGTGCTCGGCAGGCCTAGCACCGCAGTAGTGAACCAAGGGCACTGGCAGGATAGCTTGCCGGAGAAAACGTGTTTACTTAAAAGTAGAGGCATCTCAACTCTGCATGAACATGACACATGCACAAGTACCCAGCAAGGCTTGTCTTTTTCATTAATATGCTGATAAGCAACTACAGATCTTACATAACACAAACATGGATAAAGAAGATTACATAATTTAGACTAAAGTTTGGCAAATGCCTACACATTTTAGACTCAAAAAAGATAAGTGCCTTGTAATCCATTTCATGTCCCTGTCCTCCTAGGCATTGTAGTGGGAGGTGAAGAGGACAAAAGGAGTTCCTGAGAAAAAGCCCAACCCAATCCCGACAGGACCTGCCGGTCGCAGCCTGACAAGATCGGTAGTGGTGAGGCTGCAAAGGAAGGGGACGGAGGGAGCAGCTCGGCGTTGCCCTGATCACCACCCCCAGGCCAGCAAGAAGCCCCATCAAAAGCACCGGCAGGGAAAGCCGCCGAAGCTCAACTGGAAGACTGCTGGAGGAGGCGAAGGCACCAAGAGAGCGACCCCCTCCCTGGCAACCATCCTGAAGAGGCTGGTGATGATGGTGCCGGGGAGGGAGGGGAAGAGCGGAAAGACGAGGCAGCGGGCCGTCAATACGAGACAAAGGCGTCTGTGCCATTGTACTCTGACCTGATGGCCTACCACCCGCCTTCTCTGTCTTCCCTCATTTTTTCCTCATCACCACCACTCCAGGAAGACACCACACCCTCGGGCCGTCACCTCCCTCAGAGAAGCAGCAGACGACGGAGACGTCCGAGGAGCGCAAGGAGCACCACTCCCCACCTTGGCGGGCAGGAGCGCCTCCATCTTCAGCATTAACCCCGGCTCCGCTGGAAGGAGTAGTGCTGGGATTACCAAGGATCCCAAGCACTGCACCCCAGACAGGCGTCGGAAGCCCCAAGAGCCTCATCATTGGGACAACGAGCCTCGGTGACTTGCGGCGAGGACAAGCACTGCCCACTTATGGCTGGCCCGTGTGGGGCAGATGGGCGTTCACCATTTTGGAGAAGCGTAACACCTCCCACACTGCGGATGACTCGGCGCCCACATCTTCGACCGCCGCATCTGCTATGGCCCCGGACCAGACTCACTCCCCGAGCATCGACACAAGCGTTCGGCGTCACCGACCCCGAGCTAGAGCCCGGGGCCTAGCCCCAGTCTCTCCCCCTCGACATAACAAAGAAGAATGCAAGGACTGACAGAGGAGAGGTGCGTAGATGAGAATTTCCACTCCTCCTCACCCCCTTTTATTGGCGGATCGTGGCTGGGAGCTGATCCTTCACCCCCACTGTCGGTGTCAAAACCGGCGGATCTCGGGTAGGGGGTCCCGAACTGTGTGTCTAAGGTGGATGGTAACAGGAGGCAGGGGACACGATGTTTTACCTAGGTTCGGTCCCTCTTGATGGAGGTAAAACCCTACGTCTTGCTTGATTAATATTGATGATATGGGTAGTACAAGAGTAGATCTACCACGAGATTAGAGAGGCTAAACCCTAGAAGCTAGCCTATGGTATGATTGTATGTTGTCCTACGGACTAAAACCCTCTGGTTTATATAGACACCGGAGAGGGTTAGGGTTACACAAGGTCGGTTACAAAGGAGGAGATACACATATCCATATTGCCTAGCTTGCCTTCCACGCCAAGTAGAGTCCCATCCGGACATGAAACGAAGTCTTCAATCTTGTATCTTCGTAGTCTAACAGTCCAGCCGATGGATATAGTCTGGCTGTCCGGAGAACCCCTAATCCAGGACTGCCACGGTAGCCCCTGAACCAGGATTTCAATGATGATGAGTCCGGCGCGCAGTATTGTCTTCAACATTGCAAGGCGGGTTCCTCCTCCAAATAGACCACGGAAGAATTTGAATACAAGGATAGTGTCCAACCCTGCAAATAAGTTCCACATACCGCCGTAGAGAGAATAATATTTCCACAAATCCAATTTGCTGACTTGTTTTGGCAACACGACATTATGTCATGGCACGGTGATTATTCGAACCTTTTCCTTTAACTAGCCCCGCACATAGCGCGAGGCAGTTTTTTGACACTTCTTGTCAATGCAGAGATCGTGTCCCCTTATTATGGGATTCTCATCAATACGGGTGTGGGTAACCCAACCGCGGCATCGATTACGGCGCTTGGGGGATAAGCGAGTTTTACCAGGCTAGTGGGGACGCATAGTTTCGTCCGCCCATATAAAGGGATAAGGCTTTTCATCCACGCCTTCTTCCTCCTTTGCTCATCCATTTTCGCACACTCGACCTCCAGCGCCCAAGTTCGCATTTCCCACCTAGACCTTCTCCAACCATGTCCGGAGCGGGAGGCAGGTGGATGGTCTCCTCCATCACGGAGGGACACATCAAGAAGCTGAGGAGAGCAGGATACCTGCCCGATGACATCACGCACCGGCTCCCAGAAGAGGGGCAGCTCATCCCCAGCCCAGGCCCCATGAGAGGGTAGTGTTCCTTACCCATTTCCTTCACGTGCTGGGATTTCCTCTCCACCCATTCGTCCCGGGGCTCATGTTCTACTACGGCCTGGATTTCCACGATCTGGCCCCGAACTTCATCCTCAACATCTCGGCGTTTATCGTCGTGCGCGAGGCCTTCCTCCGCATCACGCCCCAGTTCGGATTATGGCTGAAGACTTTCAATGTCAAGCCTAAGGCAGTGAGCGGCCGCCAGGCGGAGTGCAGAGGCGCCATGGTGGGCAAGATGCCCAACGTCACATGGCTCGGGGGCTCCTTCGTGGAGACCATAAAGGGGTGGCAATCGGGGTGGTTCTACATCACCGAGCCGCGTGACCCTAAATGGGCAGCGGCCCCCGAGTTCCGATCTGGCATCCCCATGCGTCTCACCTCTTGGCAAGAGAAGGGCCTATCCTGGGTTAGTTCGGGAGAGCTAACCAGACTCCAAACATGTATTCAAAACATGGTGAACAAGAAGCTCAAACTTGTCAACGTAGTCCAGGTCATGCTCATCCGCCGGATCCTCCCGTGCCAACAGCGGGCTTTCAACTTGTGGGAGTTCGACCCGGCCCAGCACCGAACTCTAAACAGGCTCTTCGACACAACTCACGGAGATGCCTGGAAGGTGCTATTCAAGAGTGTCGAGGTTCCCCCTCCCACTACGGAGGACCGCAGATTCTGCGCGAAGCACCAAGCCATCGTGGTAATCTGTTTTACCTCTCACAGGATACTTGCTTTCCATAGTTTGACTCTATGCATGATCTAAGCTCTCGTACCTTTGACATGACTGGCAGGAGACGGCCGGACAGATCGACTGTCCGGCTCCTTTGCCCGAAGGCCCAGCAGACGCTCTCCTGGCGAAGATGCTGACTCTGGCTCCTTACATGGTGCCGGAGAAGATCAAGAAGGCGAAGGGAACCCGAAAGAGTTCCCGACGCCAGGCGTCATCAGACTCACCGTCCGAGGACTCTACGGCGCACTCCTCCCCCGAAGACAAGGAGGCAGAAGAAGATGCTCCCCCTCCAGACGGGGGAAACAAGAAAAGGAAGGATGCCCCAACTGGGGAGGCCGAAGGGTCCAAGAAGGGAAGGACTCTCCTTCCGGAAAGTTCTACCACCGCTGCCGACGGTGAAGACGAGTGGCTGCCTAGGGCCAAGCCCCTGGGGAAGTCGTAAGTATTCGGATACCAGAGTAACTCATGGTATTCCTTTGTCCCACTGCTTCACCTAACGCCGAATATTATTACGCAGGCCGCCAGGAGCCCGTATCGACGTATCATCGGACGGCTCCCTAGGCTCGTCGGATATGGATAGCGATCCAGTTCCGACCGCCACCTCCCCTCACCCTGCGGACGACGCCGAGGTATTATCTCAAGAGGCACTGGGTCGAGGGGAGACAGTCCCGGAGGCTCCTCAAGGCGGCCTTCCGGAGTCCGGGAGGAGAGGGGAGAAGGCCCCTGAGGGCTCCGAGTTCGGCCCTCAGCCGAACACCGCACTGGAACCTCCAGTGGTTCCGGACTCGGGCAGGCGGCCTCCTTCCAAGAGGAGCAAGATGCCTGTACCAGTGACCTCTGTCCATCCAGAGGTGTCGGACAATCTACTGGAAGCGCTTCACAGCGCTTCCATCGACGTGGAGCATCGTACTATTATGAGTGCGGTGGTCCAGAAGGTTCAGTCCGCCAAGAGCGGACTGACTGAAGCTTGTGCCAGCCTTCTAACAGGCTTTGAGGTAAGTGTTTAAAATATAGGAAAAATATTACCGCATAGACAGTAGCCCCTGATGCTCTTTTCGGTGTTCACAAAGAAAAGCCGAACAGAGGATCAAACAATATCGCATGAGTCTAATATAAGTATGTCAATATGCATATGCAGGCTTCGCTGCTGGAATCTGGCGCACTGACTGCGGAGGTCGCCGTACTGAAGCAGGACCTTAAAGGGTCCCAGGACGAGGACGGCCTTGCCAAGAGGTAGCTCGAGGAGAACAAAGGTAAGTAATACCTAGTCTATGGATATGTATAAAAAGAATGCAATTGCAAAATCACAGGATCATCATGAATTTGTCAGGGGCCATAGCCGAAGTGGCGACCCTAAAGCAAGTGCTGTCCGAGGCCGAAAACAAAGCGGCCAAGGAGCGCACTGAGCGAGAAAAGCAGGAGGCACGGGTGGGCGAGGTGCAGCAAGAGCTCCAAGCTCTCGTGACGAAGCACGAGGCGTTGGAGCTTGACTCGAAGAAGTGGGAGTCTGAGCTTGCCGCGGCCCTTGAGAGCGCGAAGAATGCCAAGGCTGAAGCCCAAAGGGCCCTCCAGGAGATTGATGCGATGAAGAAGATAGCGGCGGGTAAGGCATTCTATATGCAAAGCAAGCATGTGAAATTAAATTCCCTGTTACTTACCCGAATCCGGAGCTTTCCAGGAGCATTCGCAGATTTGCCCCGCAGCATGTCCGATGCTGCACAATTTTACCAGGCCAAGGAGGGAAGCTCAACGGAGAAGCTGTTCTGGTCTCAGTATATTGGGACCAAACACCCGGTGCCAATGAGCGACCAGCTAAAGAAGATGGTCGAGCTACACAAGGCGGCCGAACAGGCCATGAATGGCTTTATAGTCCGGCTGTGGCCTGGCGACGCCCTTCCGAATAGCTACTTCGGCCTGGTGAGGCGGCTTGTGGATGCTTGCCCGCGGCTGGAGGTCGTCAAGTGATCCGTCTGCATTGAAGGTGCACGTTGGGCTTTCGCCCGTGTGAAGTTGCAATGGGTCAAGCTAGACGCCGTGAAGCTGATCAAGGAAGGGCCACCAGAGGGCAAGGAGCATCGCCACCCCGAGATGTACTACAAGGGTGTTCTGAAGGGTGCCCGTCTCGTAGCGGACGAGTGCACGAAAGATGTAATATTTGAGTGAAACTTGCTCGTGTGATCCTGAATTTATGAAAACTTGTTCATATGCGCTATGCAACGCTTGTTTGAATTTAACTTATTACCTTCTGTTTGGCTGTTTATCCAATCTGAGAGATGTCTAGTCGTCGGCTTGTGCCCCCATGTCGCGAGTGCTGGGGTGTTCGAGATAAACCTAAGCACTCTTGTTCCCATTTTTGGGTCCTTCGAGGGAGGTGCTCAGCAAAACGTACAAGGCAACCGGACTAATTATACTTTATCACTCTCACTTAGCCATAGAATTCTATAATTTTAAATTTCGGTGAAGCCCCTGGTATTCGGAAGGCTGAATTCGGGGCCGCGATACACGCCTTTAAGCCGGACAGGGCCGGCCCCTCGCTCTAAGCGACATAAGTCATTAGGGACTCGAAACCTCGCCGAACAGCGACCAGTCTCTCGCCTTATCATGACAGTCAGTTTTAGCTTTCTCTACTGAGGTGCTTAGCCCAGCAGAACTGGGGCACAATTGCAGTAGTTCTCCTAGCGCTACCTTAGCCGATAGAGCGGAACGTAAGGTAGCAAAACATAGGAGCCGGGCAAACCCAACATTTCACCAAAGACATGATTCGGAGCTGATGCATATAATGCTATAAGTTCGGGGTGCCGCACTTGGGAAAGTGTTCGGACTTCTCACACCATTTTGTGGGGTACGTAAGCCCCTGGTGTATTGGCCATACCGAAGTGTACGGTTGCAAGGCGTCATTAATGAACACATATATATAAAACAAGAATGCAATAATAGTCGTAATGTTATGCATTGTTTATTCAAAAAGGTGCATTAAAGCAGAATGATACAGATAGTGCGATAAGCAAAAAGTAGGACTGTGTCCCTTCCAAGGGCAAGCTGAGGAATAGTATTAAAGCAAGTATTTCGCTCGTTCTTGTAATCCACCTGGGAATTCCGTGGTGTGACGTAGCTTTCTGCCTCCTTGGTTGGTGCATCATGTGTTCGGCAATCATGCTGCCGGACAGGGTTTCCAGAGATTAAAGTCCTGAAAAAGAGAAAAATAACAAAGCGGGAAGCCCCTAGTTTGGTTTAAGCCGCGTCTTGGGGCGTGTCGTAGGTGTGCCCCCCTCCCCGCCTGTGCCCATTGTATTTTTAATGCGTAATTATGTATGCGTGGCACAGATTTCACCGTTTGGCTGGGACTGGGGTGGGGGCCGCATTGCTACGCGAGCTCAGATCGTGCCAGGCGGTCTAGTTGCCGATTACTCGGATCGCACTTGAAGGTGTCCGGGTCTTGAAACGCCAAACTGGTGGATTGCCTTGAGAGGCCGCTTTGCGCTTCTGCTTCGAGGGCCGAAGTGTGCTCCTCCATTCGGAGAGAGCACTCTATGTTTCCATTAACTGTAATGACCCCACGAGGTCCTGGCATCTTGAGCCTGAGGTATGCATAATGCGGTACTGCATTGAATCTCGCAAATGCGGTTCGCCCGAGCAGTGGATGATAACCACTGTGGAACGGGACTATATCGAAGATTAATTTTTTGCTTCGGAAGTTATCCGGGGATCCGAAGACCACTTACAGTGTAATTGAGCCTGTGCAATGGGCCTCTACGCCTGGAATAACGCCTTTAAAGGTCGTTTTTGTGGGTTTGATCCTTGAGGGGTCTATACCCATTTTGTGCACTGTGTCCTGATAAAGTAGGTTCAGGCTGCTGCTGCCATCCATAAGGACTCGAGTGAGGTGAAATCCGTCAATGATTGGATCTAGGACCAGTGCGGTGAATCCGCCATGACGGATACTAGTGGGGTGGTCCCTGCGATCAAAGGTGATCAGATAGGAGGACCATGGGTTGAACTTTGGGGCGACTGGCTCCAACACATATACGTCCCTGAGAGCACGCTTCCGCTCCCTCTTGGGGATGTGGGTTGCGTATATCATGTTCACTGTCCGCACTTGTGGGGGGAACCTCTTCTGTCCTCCGGTGTTCGGCTGCCGGGGCTCTTCCTCGTCATCGCTATGTGGACCCTTATCTTTGTCTTCGGCAATTAACTTGCCGGCCTGCTTGAACACCCAACAATCCCTGTTGGTGTGGTTGGCTGGCTTGTCGGGGGTGCCATGTATTTGACACGAGCGATCGAGTATACGGTCCAAACTGGACGGGCCCGGAGTGCTTCTTTCGAATGGCTTTTTCCGCTGACCGGGTCTAGAGCCTTTAAATCCGGAATTGACTGTCGTATCTTTAGTATTATCGCTCTTAATGCGGCACTTATGTTTGTTGCGATGTGACCTGCTATTGCCGTCCTTGGTATTCGAAGTACCATGGTTCTTTGACATATTGTTACTACGAGCCAGCCAGCTGTCTTCTCCCGCACAAAAGCAGGTCATGAGTGTCATGAGTGCTGCCTTAGATTTCGGCTTTTCCTGACCAAGGTGCCGGGCTAGCCACTCATCGCAGATGTTGTGTTTGAAAGCTGCTAGGGCCTATGCATCCGGACAGTCGACGATTTGATTTTTCTTTGTTAGGAACCGGGTCCAGAATTGCCTGGCCGATTCTTCTAGCTGCTGAATTATGTGCCTCAAGTCATCGTCATCTGGTGGTCGCACATAAGTGCCCTGAAAGTTGTCGAGGAATGTGGCGTCCAGATCTTCCCAACAGCTAATGGACTCTGCTGGCAAGCTGTTAAGCCAATGCTGCGCTGGTCCTTTGAGCTTTAGTGGGAGGTATTTGATGGCGTTTAAGTCATCACCGCGGGCCATGTGGATGTGGAGGAGGAAATCCTCGATCCATACCGTAGGATCTGTTGTGCCGTCGTATGATTCAATATTTACAAGTTTGAAACCTTCTGGGATTTGATGATCCATTACTTCATCCGTGAAGCATAAGGGATGTGTGGCGCCTCTGTATTGGGCTATATCGCGACGCAGCTCGAATGGGTCTTGCCCGCTGTGTTCGGCCCGGCCGGATTTACTTTTACTGTTTCCGGCGTGATGTTTATCATCTCGCGGAGTGGCGCGCCCTCGTGATCCATAGATCGATCTTGCATGTTTTGCTTTGTCCTCCAATACATCTCGCAGGTCTAGCGTGTTTCCCCATGCCTTTTTATTTGAATGGCGTCGGGGTGCAGGCTGAGCTTTTGGCTGGAATGCCTCTCTATCACGGCCACGAGATGGCCAATCAGCCGCGTCATACGCTTCTTCCTCCAATCGAGGTAGCAACCTGCATTTTGGGTAACTCTTGGAGGGGCGCTCGAGTTTATATTCCTCGGCCACGAGGACTTCAGTCCATCTGTCAGCTAGCAGATCTTGATCAGCTTGAAGCTGCTGCTGCTTTTTCTTAAGGCTATTTGCCGTGGCCATAAGCCGACACTTGAAGCGCTCTTGTTCGACGGGATCCTCTGGCACGGCGAATTCGTCATCGCCGAGGCTTGCCTCGTCTTGATAGGGGGTATGTAATTATCATCCTCCGCCTCTCCATCTGCCTCCTCCATCCTCCTGCTCTAAATCTTGCTGGAGGGGGTTGTTGTTATCTTCGGCACTATCTGGAGTGTTATTACCTCCTGTGCCGGTATCACCACTTTTGCTTTGGCGGGACTTAGAGCGGCGCCGCTGACGTCGGCGATTGGGTTGCTTCTTGGAGGGGTCATCCTTCCCTGTCTCGTCGCCATTGCCTTGTTTGGGTGTATCTACCATGTATATATCGTATGATGAGGTGGCTGTCCAGTGCCCTGTGGGCAGTGGTTCCTCTTCGTCTCCCGCATCGTCGTCCATACCATCAATATCTTTGGAGTCAAAGTCGAGCATGTCGGTTAAGTCATCGACAGTGGCTACTAAGTGGGTGGTGGGTGGGCCGCGAATTTCTTCGTCGTCCGCATCCCAGTCCTGTCGGACATAGTTCGGCCAGGATCCTCCTGACAAGGAGAGAGACCTTAATGAGTTTAGTATATCGCCGAAGGGCGAGTGCTGAAAGATATCCGTGGAGGTAAACTCCATGATCGGTGCCCAGCCAGATTCGATAGGAACGAGCGCAGGTGGTTCGGAGTCCGTGTCCGGAGAAGGATCCGGCAATTTAACAACATGGCTCTCTTGCAAGGTAAGGTCGATGTTCGGCTCGATCGCCGCTGAGGGTAAGGCCTTCGTGGCGGGGTCCATCCACCAGTCCGTGGACGGCGCAACTGGCTCCGAATTGAGGGTTGGAGCAGCTGCCGGTGCGATCTCCTTAACATTGTCTGATGGTAGAGCTAAATCGCACTCATCGTGACCGCGTGACGCACAAGGCAGAGGCTCGAATCTGTCGAAGATCAAGTCTCCGCGGATATCAGCCGTGTAGTTTAAGATTCCAAACCTGACCTGGTGGCCAGGGGCGTAACTTTCAATCTCCTCCAGATGGCCAAGCGAATTGGCCTGCAGTGCAAAGCCGCCGAACACAAAGATCTGTCCGGGGAGAAAAGTCTCACCCTGGACTGCATCGCTATCGATGATAGTAGGAGCCATCAAGCCTAACGGCGACGACATAGAGGAACTCTCAATGAAAGCACCAATGTCGGTATCAAAACCGGTGGATCTCGGGGAGGGGGTCCCGAACTGTGTGTCTAAGGCGGATGGTAACAGGAGGTAGGGGACACGATGTTTTACCCAGGTTCGGGCCCTCTTGATGGAGGTAAAACCCTACGTCCTACTTGATTCATATTGATGATATGGGTAGTACAAGAGTAGATCTACCACGAGATCAGAGAGGCTAAACCCTAGAAGCTAGCCTATGGTATGATTGTATGTTGTCCTACGGACTAAAACCCTCCGGTTTATATAGACACTAGAGAGGGTTAGGGTTACACAAGGTCGGTTACAAAGGAGGAGATACACATATCCGTATTGCCTAGCTTGCCTTCCACACCAAGTAGAGTCCCATCCGGACACGAGACGAAGTCTTCAATCTTGTATCTTCATAGTCTAACAGTCCGGCCAATGGATATAATCCGGCTGTTCGGAGACCCCCTAATCCAGGACTCCCTCACCCACCCTAGAGGGGTTCTTTCTAATCTGACCCGTCTGAACCAGCACCGATGGCCGGATCTTATTGTCGTCCCCTTCCACCACTCCAAGAAGACCAGGTCCCTGTCATAATGCTCTCTCCCGCATCACGCACCTATGTTACCTACCCCACTCAATGCATGCAGCGTACGTGGCAAATGATAAGGGCGTAGTAGGATGAGTGAATTGGCAATTACTCCCCCATGCGTTAAAGTCATTCACAGGCCATTATGGAGATGGCCCCACTACAATAGGCGTCAGGCGATGCGCAAAAAATCAGAAACTGACTCAAGCACAGGTTAATGAAGAAGCAAAGAATATCTCAAAGGGTCAGCTACCGCAACTTCCTCGGCTGTGTATTAGACAGGGCCTACCCTGACGATGCTCGGCAGCACGTTCAGGATAGGCCCCGAGGCTCCTATCGATGCAACAAACCCCAAGCATGTGTTGCCCAGACTATACACGGGCTCAAGAGCAAGGTTGCAGCATAAAAGGCAAGGCCAAGCAGAAGAGATAGCTCTTTGAGAAATCAAAGGGTGGATCAAGAATACCAAGTCAAGCCAAATGAGCAAGATATCATTAAGGAAAAACCTCCCTTGTCGGGCAGGTAAGCCTGACAAGGTCGAGGTGACCCAGAAGACAAATCTCAAGACTGCCCCGGCAAGCATTCCGGGGATGCCGAGGGCGGATTACCCCGCCAAGGCTCCACCGCTCCACCTCCCAGCAATACAAGTCACCTATCGGTGCGTTGTCGAGCCCCCAAGTGATTAAGTGGTTGTTATTTTGCAAGTGATTAAGTGATTAAGTGGTTGTTATTCGCAGTCAATACGAGACGAAGGCGTCTGTGCCATTGTACTCTGACCTGATGGCCTACCACCCGCCTTCTCTGTCTTCCCTCGTTTTTTCCTCATCACCACCACTCCAGGAAGACACCACACCCTCGGGCCGTCACCTCCCTCAGAGAAGCAGCAGACGACGGAGACGTCCGAGGAGCGCAAGGAGCACCACTCCCCACATTGGCGGGCAGGAGCGCCTCCATCTTCAGCATTAACCCCGGCTCCGCTGGAAGGAGTAGTGCTGGGATTACCAAGGATCCCAAGCACTGCACCCCAGACAGGCGTCGGAAGCCCCAAGAGCCTCATCATTGGGACAACGAGCCTCGGTGACTTGCGGCGAGGACAAGCACTCCCCACTTATGGTCGGCCCGTGTGGGGCAGATGGGCGTTCACCATTTTGGAGAAGCGTAACACCTCCCACACTGCGGATGACTCGGCGCCCACATCTTCGACCGCCGCATCTGCTATGGCCCCGGACCAGACTCACTCCCCGAGCATCGACACAAGCGTTCGGCATCACCGACCCCGAGCTAGAGCCCGGGGCCTAGCCCCAGTCTCTCCCCCTCGACATAACAAAGAAGAATGCAAGGACTGACAGAGGAGAGGTGCGTAGATGAGAATTTCCACTCCTCCTCACCCCCTTTTATTGGCGGATCGGGGCTGGGAGCTGATCCTTCACCCCCACTGTCGGTGTCAAAACCGGCGGATCTCGGGTAGGGGGTCCCGAACTGTGTGTCTAAGGTGGATGGTAACAGGAGGCAGGGGACACGATGTTTTACCTAGGTTCGGGCCCTCTTGATGGAGGTAAAACCCTACGTCTTGCTTGATTAATATTGATGATATGGGTAGTACAAGAGTAGATCTACCACGAGATTAGAGAGGCTAAACCCTAGGAGCTAGCCTATGGTATGATTGTATGTTGTCCTACGAACTAAAACCCTCCGGTTTATATAGACACCGGAGAGGGTTAGGGTTACACAAGGTCGGTTACAAAGGAGGAGATACACATATCCGTATTGCCTAGCTTGCCTTCCACGCCAAGTAGAGTCCCATCCGGACACGAAACGAAGTCTTCAATCTTGTATCTTCATAGTCTAACAGTCCAGCCAATGGATATAGTCCGGCTGTCCGGAGAACCCCTAATCCAGGACTGCCACAGTAGCCCCTGAACCAGGCTTTCAATGATGATGAGTCCGGCGCGCAGTATTGTCTTCAACATTGCAAGGCGGGTTCCTCCTCCGAATACACCACGGAAGAATTTGAATACAAGGATAGTGTCCAACCCTGCAAATAAGTTCCACATACCGCCGTAGAGAGAATAATATTTCCAAAAATCCAATTTGCTGACTTGTTTTGGCAACACGACATTATGTCATGGCACGGTGATTATTCGAACCTTTTCCTTTAACTAGCCCCGCACATAGCGCGAGGCAGTTTTTTGACACTTCTTGTCAATGCAGAGATCGTGTCCCCTTATTATGGGATTCTCATCAATACGGGTGTGGGTAACCCAACCGCGGCATCGATTACGGCGCTTGGGGGATAAGCGAGTTTTACCAGGCTAGTGGGGACGCATAGTTTCGTCCGCCCATATAAAGGGATAAGGCTTTTCATCCACGCCTTCTTCCTCCTTTGCTCATCCATTTTCGCACACTCGACCTCCAGCGCCCAAGTTCGCATTTCCCACCTAGACCTTCTCCAACCATGTCCGGAGCGGGAGGCAGGTGGATGGTCTCCTCCGTCACGGAGGGACACATCAAGAAGCTGAGGAGAGCAGGATACCTGCCCGATGACATCGCGCACCGGCTCCCAGAAGAGGGGCAGCTCATCCCCAGCCCAGGCCCCATGAGAGGGTAGTGTTCCTTACCCATTTCCTTCATGGGCTGGGATTCCCTCTCCACCCATTCGTCCCGGGGCTCATGTTCTACTACGGCCTGGATTTCCACGATCTGGCCCCGAACTTCATCCTCAACATATCGACGTTTATCGTCGTGCGCGAGGCCTTCCTCCGCATCAAGCCCCACTTCGGATTATGGCTGAAGACTTTCAATGTCAAGCCTAAGGCAGTGAGCGGCCGCCAGGCGGAGTGCAGAGGCGCCATGGTGGGCAAGATGCCCAATGTCACATGGCTCGGGGGCTCCTTCGTGGAGACCATAAAGGGGTGGCAATCGGGGTGGTTCTACATCACCGAGCCGCGTGACCCTAAATGGGCAGCGGCCCCCGAGTTCCGATCTGGCATCCCCACGCGTCTCACCTCTTGGCAAGAGAAGGGCCTATCCTGGGGTAGTTCGGGAGAGCTAACCAGACTCCAAACATGTATTCAAAACATGGTGAACAAGAAGCTCAAACTTGTCAACGTAGTCCAGGTCATGCTCATCCGCCGGATCCTCCCGTGCCAACAGCGGGCTTTCAACTTGTGGGAGTTCGACCCGGCCCAGCACCGAACTCTAAACAGGCTCTTCGACACAACTCACGGAGATGCCTGGAAGGTGCTATTCAAGAGTGCCGAGGTTCCCCCTCCCACTACGGAGGACCGCGGATTCTGCGCGAAGCACCAAGCCATCGTGGTAATCTGTTTTACCTCTCACAGGATACTTGCTTTCCATAGTTTGACTCTATGCGGGATCTAAGCTCTTGTACCTTTGACATGACTGGCAGGAGACGGTCGGACAGATCGACTGTCCGGCTCCTTTGCCCGAAGGCCCAGCAGACGCTCTCCTGGCGAAGATGCTGACTCTGGCTCCTTACATGGTGCCGGAGAAGATCAAGAAGGCGAAGGGAACCCGAAAGAGTTCCCGACGCCAGGCGTCATCAGACTCACCGTCAGAGGACTCTACGGTGCACTCCTCCCCCGAAGACAAGGAGGCAGAAGAAGATGCTCCCCCTCCAGACGGGGGAAACAAGAAAAGGAAGGATGCCCCAACTGGGGAGGCCGAAGGGTCCAACAAGGGAAGGACTCTCCTTCCGGAAAGTTCTACCACCGCTGCCGACGGTGAAGACGAGTGGCTGCCTAGGGCCAAGCCCCTGGGGAAGTCGTAAGTATTCGGATACCAGAGTAACTCATGGTATTCCTTTGTCCCACTGCTTCACCTAACGCCGAATATTATTACGCAGGCCGCCAGGAGCCCGTATCGACGTATCATCGGACGGCTCCCTAGGCTCGTCGGATATGGATAGCGATCCAGTTCCGACCGCCACCTCCCCTCACCCTGCGGACGACGCCGAGGTATTATCTCAAGAGGCACTGGGTCGAGGGGAGACAGTCCCGGAGGCTCCTCAAGGCGGCCTTCCGGAGTCCGGGAGGAGAGGGGAGAAGGCCCCTGAGGGCTCCGAGTTCGGCCCTCAGCCGAACACCGCACTGGAACCTCCAGTGGTTCCGGACTCGGGCAGGCGGCCTCCTTCCAAGAGGAGCAAGATGCCTGTACCGGTGACCTCTGTCCATCCAGAGGTGCCGGACAATCTGCTGGAAGCGCTTCACAGCGCTTCCATCGACGTGGAGCATCGTACTATTATGAGTGCGGTGGTCCAGAAGGTTCAGTCCGCCAAGAGCGGACTGACTGAAGCTTGTGCCAGCCTTCTAACAGGCTTTGAGGTAAGTGTTTAAAATATAGGAAAAATATTACCGCATAGACAGTAGCCCCTGATGCTCTGTTCGGTGTTCACAAAGAAAAGCCGAACAGAGGATCAAACAATATCGCATGAGTCTAATATAAGTATGTCAATATGCATATGCAGGCTTCGCTGCTGGAATCTGCCGCACTGACTGCGGAGGTCGCTGTACTGAAGCAGGACCTTAAAGGGTCCCAGGACGAGCAAGGCCTTGCCAAGAGGTAGCTCGAGGAGAACAAAGGTAAGTAATACCTAGTCTATGGATATGTATAAAAAGAATGCAATTGCAAAATCACAGGATCATCATGAATTTGTCAGGGGCCACAGCCGAAGTGGCGACCCTAAAGCAAGTGCTGTCCGAGGCCGAAAACAAAGCGGCCAAGGAGCGCACTGAGCGAGGAAAGCAGGAGGCACGGGTGGGCGAGGTGCAGCAAGAGCTCCAAGCTCTCGTGACGAAGCACGAGGCGTTGGAGCTTGACTCGAAGACGTGGGAGTCTGAGCTTGCCGCGGCCCTTGAGAGCGCGAAGAATGCCAAGGCTGAAGCCCAAAGGGCCCTCCAGGAGATTGATGCGATGAAGAAGATATCGGCGGGTAAGGCATTCTATATGCAAAGCAAGCATGTGAAAGTAAATTCCCTGTTACTTACCCGAATCCGGAGCTTTCCAGGAGCATTCGCAGATTTGCCCCGCAGCATGTCCGATGCTGCACAATTTTACCATGCCAAGGAGGGAAGCTCAACGGAGAAGCTGTTCTGGTCTCAGTATATTGGGACCAAACACCCGGTGCCAATGAGCGACCAGCTAAAGCAGCTGGTCGAGCTACACAAGGCGGCCGAACAGGCCATGAATGGCTTTATAGTCCGGCTGTGGCCTGGCGACGCCCTTCCGAATAGCTACTTCGGCCTGGTGAGGCGGCTTGTGGATGCTTGCCCGCGGCTGGAGGTCGTCAAGTGATCCGTCTGCATTGAAGGTGCACGCTGGGCTTTCGCCCGTGTGAAGTTGCAATGGGTCAAGCTAGACGCCGTGAAGCTGATCAAGGAAGGGCCACCAGAGGGCAAGGAGCATCGCCACCCCGAGATGTACTACGAGGGTGTTCTGAAGGGTGCCCGTCTCGTAGCGGACGAGTGCACGAAAGATGTAATATTTGAGTGAAACTTGCTCGTGTGATCCTGAATTTATGAAAACTTGTTCATATGCGCTATGCAACGCTTGTTTGAATTTAAAATATTACCTTCTGTTTGGCTGTTTATCCAATCTGAGAGATGTCTAGTCGTCGGCTTGTGCCCCCATGTCGCGAGTGCTGGGGTGTTCGAGATAAACCTAAGCACTCTTGTTCCCATTTTTGGGTCCTTCGAGGGAGGTGCTCAGCAAAACGTACAAGGCAACCGGACTAATTATACTTTATCACTCTCACTTAGCCATAGAATTCTATAATTTTAAATTTCGGTGAAGCCCCTGGTATTCGGAAGGCCGAATTCGGGGCGCGATACACGCCTTTAAGCCGGACAGGGCCGACCCCTCGCTCTAAGCGACATAAGTCATTAGGGACTCGAAACCTCGCCGAACAGCGACCAGTCTCTCGCCTTATCATGACAGTCAGTTTTAGCTTTCTCTACTGAGGTGCTTAGCCCAGCAGAACTGGGGCACAATTGCAGTAGTTCTCCTAGCGCTACCTTAGCCGATAGAGCGGAACGTAAGGTAGCAAAACATAGGAGCCGGGCAAACCCAACATTTGACCAAAGACATGATTCGGAGCTGATGCATATAATGCTATAAGTTCGGGGTGCCGCACTTGGGAAAGTGTTCGGACTTCTCACACCATTTTGTGGGGTACGTAAGCCCCTGGTGTATTGGCCATACCGAAGTGTATGGTTGCAAGGCGTCATTAATGAACACATATATATAAAACAAGAATGCAATAATAGTCGTAATGTTATGCATTGTTTATTCAAAAAGGTGCATTAAAGCAGAATGATACAGATAGTGCGATAAGCAAAAAGTAGGACTGTGTCCCTTCCAAGGGCAAGCTGAGGAATAGTATTAAAGCAAGTATTTCGCTCGTTCTTGTAATCCACCTGGGAATTCTGTGGTGTGACGTAGCTTTCTGCCTCCTTGGTTGGTGCATCATGTGTTCGGCAATCATGCTGCCGGACAGGGTTTCCAGAGATTAAAGTCCTGAAAAAGAGAAAAATAACAAAGCGGGAAGCCCCTAGTGCGGTTTAAGCCGCGTCTTGGGGCGTGTCGTAGGTGTGCCCCCCTCCCCACCTGTGCCCATTGTATTTTTAATGCGTAATTATGTACGCGTGGCACAGATTTCACCGTTTGGCTGGGACTGGGGTGGGGGCCGCATTGCTACGCGAGCTCAGATCGTGCCAGGCGGTCTAGTTGCCGATTACTCCGATCGCACTTGAAGGTGTCCGGGTCTTGAAACGCCAAACTGGTGGATTGCCTTGAGAGGCTGCTTTGCGCTTCTGCTGCGAGGGCCGCAGTGTGCTCCTCCGTTCGGAGAGAGCACTCTATGTTTCCATTAACTGTAATGACCCCACGAGGTCCTGGCATCTTGAGCCTGAGGTATGCATAATGTGGTACTGCATTGAATCTCGCAAATGCGGTTCGCCCGAGCAGTGGATGATAACCACTGTGGAACGGGACTATATCGAAGATTAATTTTTTGCTTCGGAAGTTATCCGGGGATCCGAAGACCACTTACAGTGTAATTGAGCCTGTGCAATGGGCCTCTACGCCTGGAATAACGCCTTTAAAGGTCGTTTTTGTGGGTTTGATCCTTGAGGGGTCTATACCCATTTTGTGCACTGTGTCCTGATAAAGTAGGTTCAGGCTGCTGCTGCCATCCATAAGGACTCGAGTGAGGTGAAATCCGTCAATGATTGGATCTAGGACCAGTGCGGTGAATCCGCCATGACGGATACTAGTGGGGTGGTCCCTGCGATCGAAGGTGATCAGATAGGAGGACCATGGGTTGAACTTTGGGGCGACTGGCTCCAACACATATACGTCCCTGAGAGCATGCTTCCGCTCCCTCTTGGGGATGTGGGTTGCGTATATCATGTTCACTGTCCGCACTTGTGGGGGGAACCTCTTCTGTCCTCCGGTGTTCGGCCGCCGGGGCTCTTCCTCGTCATCGCTATGTGGCCCCTTATCTTTGTCTTCGGCAATTAACTTGCCGGCCTGCTTGAACACCCAACAATCCCTGTTGGTGTGGTTGGCTGGCTTGTCGGGGGTGCCATGTATTTGACACGAGCGATCGAGTATACGGTCCAAACTGGACGGGCCCGGAGTGCTTCTTTTGAATGGCTTTTTCCGCTGACCGGGTTTAGTGCCTTTGAATCCGGAATTGACTGTCGTATCTTCATTATTATCGCTCTTAATGCGGCACTTATGTTTGTTGCGATGTGACCTGCTATTGCCGTCCTTGGTATCCGAAGTACCATGGTTCTTTGACATATTGTTACTACGAGCCAGCCAGCTGTCTTCTCCCGCATAAAAGCAGGTCATGAGTGTCATGAGTGCTGCCATAGATTTCGGCTTTTCCTGACCAAGCTGCCAGGCTAGCCACTCATCGCAGATGTTGTGTTTGAAAGCTGCTAGGGCCTATGCATCCGGACAGTCGACGATTTGATTTTTCTTTGTTAGGAACCGGGTCCAGAATTGCCTGGCCGATTCTTCTAGGTGCTGAATTATGTGCCTCAAGTCATCGTCATCTGGTGGTCGCACATAAGTGCCCTGAAAGTTGTCGAGGAATGCGGCGTCCAGATCTTCCCAACAGCTAATGGACTCTGCTGGCAAGCTGTTAAGCCAATGCTGCGCTGGTCCTTTGAGCTTTAGTGGGATGTATTTGATGGCGTGTAAGTCATCACCGCGGGCCATGTGGATGTGGAGGAGGAAATCCTCGATCCATACCGCAGGATCTGTTGTGCCGTCGTATGATTCAATATTTACAGGTTTGAAACCTTCTGGGATTTGATGATCCATTACTTCATCCGTGAAGCATAAGGGATGTGTGGCGCCTCTGTATTGGGCTATATCGCGACGCAACTCGAATGGGTCTTGCCCGCTGTGTTCGGCCCGGCCGGATTTACTTTTACTGTATCCGGCGTGATGTTTATCATCTCGCGGAGTGGCGCACCCTCGTGATCCAAAGATCGATCTTGCATGTTTTGCTTTGTCCTCCAATACGTCTCGCAGGTCTAGCGTGTTTCCCCATGCTTTTTTATTTAAATGGCGTCGGGGTGCAGGCTGAGCTTTTGGCTGGAATGCCTCTCTATCACGGCCACGAGATGGCCAATCAGCCGCGTCATACGCTTCTTCCTCCAATCGAGGTAGCAACCTGCATTTTGGGTAACTCTTGGAGGGGCGCTCGAGTTTATATTCCTCGGCCGCGAGGACTTCAGTCCATCTGTCAGCTAGCAGATCTTGATCAGCTTGAAGCTGCTGCTGCTTTTTCTTAAGGCTATTTGCCGTGGCCATAAGCCGACACTTGAAGCGCTCTTGTTCGACGGGATCCTCTGGCACGGCGAATTCGTCATCGCCGAGGCTTGCCTCGTCTTGATAGGGGGTATGTAATTATCATCCTCCGCCTCTCCATCTGCCTCCTCCATCCTCCTGCTCTAAATCTTGCTGCAGGGGGTTGTTGTTATCTTCGGTACTATCTGGAGTGTTATTACCTCCTGTGCCGGTATCACCACTTTTGCTTTGGCGGGACATAGAGCAGCGCCGCTGACGTCGGCGATTGGGTTGCTTCTCGGAGGGGTCATCCTTCCCTGTCTCGCCGCCATTGCCTTCTTTGGGTGTATCTACCATGTATATATCGTATGATGAGGTGGCTGTCCAGTGCCCTGTGGGCAGTGGTTCCTCTTCGTCTCCCGCATCGTCGTCCATACCATCAATATCTTCGGAGTCGAAGTCGAGCATGTCGATTAAGTCATCGACAGTGGCTACTAAGTGGGTGGTGGGTGGGCCGCGAATTTCTTCGTCGTCTGCATCCCAGTCCTGTCGGACATAGTTCGGCCAGGATCCTCCTGACAAGGAGAGAGACCTTAAAGAGTTTAGTATATCGCCGAAGGGCGAGTGCTGAAAGATATCCGTGGAGGTAAACTCCATGATCAGTGCCCAGCCAGATTCGATAGGAACGAGCGCAGGTGGTTCGGAGTCCGTGGCCGGAGAAGGATCCGGCAATTTAACAACATGGCTCTCTTGCAAGGTAAGGTCGATGTTCGGCTCGATCGCCGCTGAGGGTAAGGCCTCCGTGGCGGGGTCCATCCACCAGTCCATGGACGGCGCAACTGGCTCCGAAATGAGGGTTGGAGCAGCTGCCGGTGCGATCTCCTTAACACTGTCTGATGGTAGAGCTAAATCGCACTCATCGTGACCGCGTGACGCACAAGGCAGAGGCTTGAATCCGTCGAAGATCAAGTCTCCGCGGATATCAACCGTGTAGTTTAAGATTCCAAACCTGACCTGGTGGCCAGGGGCGTAACTTTCAATCTCCTCCAGATGGCCAAGCGAATTGGCCTGGAGTGCAAAGCCGCCGAACACAAAGATCTGTCCGGGGAGAAAAGTCTCACCCTGGACTGCATCGCTATCGATGATAGTAGGAGCCATCAAGCCTAACGGCAACGACATAGAGGAACTCTCAATGAAAGCACCAATGTCGTTGTCAAAACCGGTGGATCTCGGGGAGGGGGTCCCGAACTGTGTGTCTAAGGCGGATGGTAACAGGAGGTAGGGGACACGATGTTTTACCCAGGTTCGGGCCCTCTTGATGGAGGTAAAACCCTACATCCTACTTGATTCATATTGATGATATGGGTAGTACAAGAGTAGATCTACCACGAGATCAGAGAGGCTAAACCCTAGAAGCTAGCCTATGGTATGATTGTATGTTGTCCTACGGACTAAAACCCTCCGGTTTATATAGACACCAGAGAGGGTTAGGGTTACACAAGGTCGGTTACAAAGGAGGAGATACAGATATCCGTATTGCCTAGCTTGCCTTCCACACCAAGTAGAGTCCCATCCGGACACGAGACGAAGTCTTCAATCTTGTATCTTCATAGTCTAACAGTCCGGCCAATGGATATAGTCCGGCTGTTCGGAGACCCCCTAATCCAGGACTCCCTCACCCACCCTAGAGGGGTTCTTTCTGATCTGACCCGTCTGAACCAGTACCGATGGCCGGATCTTATTGTCGTCCCCTTCCACCACTCCAAGGAGACCAGGTCCCTGTCATAATGCTCTCTCCCGCACCACGCGCCTCTGTTACCTACCCCACTCAATGCATGCAGCGTACGTGGCAAATGATAAGGGCGTAGTAGGATGAGTGAATTGGCAATTACTCCCCCATGCGTTAAAGTCATTCACAGGCCATTATGGAGATGGCCCCACTACAATAGGCGTCAGGCGATGCGCAAAAAATCAGAAACTGACTCAAGCACAGGTTAATGAAGAAGCAAAGAATATCTCAAAGGGTCAGCTACCGCAACTTCCTCGGCTGTGTATTAGATAGGGCCTACCCTGACGATGCTCGGCAGCACGTTCAGGATAGGCCCCGAGGCTCCTATCGATGCAACAAACCCCAAGCATGTGTTGCCCAAACTATACACGGGCTCAAGAGCAAGGTTGAAGCATAAAAGGCAAGGCCAAGCAGAAGAGATAGCTCTTTGAGAAATCAAAGGGTGGATCAAGAATACCAAGTCAAGCCAAATGAGCAAGATATCATTAAGGAAAAACCTCCCTTGTCGGGCAGGTAAGCCTGACAAGGTCGAGGTCACCCAGAAGACAAATCTCAAGACTGCCCCGGCAAGCATTCCGGGGATGCCGAGGGAGGATTACCCCGCCAAGGCTCCACCGCTCCACCTCCCAGCAATACAAGTCACCTATCGGTGCGGTGTCGAGCCCCCAAGTGATTAAGTGGTTGTTATTTTGCACGTGGCAGCCATTTCGAAAGGAAATCACCTCCGAATGACACCTGTCGAGAGGCGTGTCATGCAGCCAGGCAAGAAGGTGGCTGAATGGCATGGCAAGGCTTGCCGGGCTACTCCAACAATGTCACACTAAGCGGTGCATTTAATGCACCTTGTCCTGTCTGCAGAGTTAGGTATGATAGCATTGTTTTCTATCTAATTAGTACGTAATGACTAATTTGCCATTATGGTGACCCCTTGACCTATAAAAGGAGGTCCATGGCAACCTTAGAAAGGATACGCACACTGGTACACTCATACACGCGTAGCTACTCTCGTCCCGAGGCAACCTTGCCGGGCTAGAGCGAAGCGTCTCCACCACGGTCCTTTCATCAATCCACCAAAGCAGGAGTATGGTTTTACGCCTCGCAGTGGCCCGAACTTGGGTAACAACTGCTCGTCTGATCACTGTCGTGCTACTCTATGCTCTCAGCTCCTTGTGCAATGTGCTCTTCCCCCTTGCCGAACCACAAGGGGCTGATGGTACCATAGGTGGTCGTGTTATTCCACAATAGGGGTCCATAAGGAAACTAAGGGATATTAAGGCCTCCTTTTAATAGAAAACTGGAACAAAGCATTAACACATAGTGAATATATGAACTCCTCAAACTACGGTTATCACCGGAAAGTATCCCGGTTATTGTCACCCCGGAATTTACGGATCGTAACACGTAATAGGTGAATATGACTTATAAGATCGGATCTAGAACATAGATATAATGGCGAAAACATAAACGCTTCAGATATGAAATCTTGGCACCGGGCCCAAAGTGACAAACATTAAGCATGACAAAGTCATAACAACATCAATCCTAGAACATAGTGGATACTAGGTATCAAGCCATAACAAAACTAACTCGATTACATGATGAATCTCATCCAACTCCTCATCGACCAGCGAGCCTATGAAGGAATTACTCACTCCCGACGGGGAGCATCATGGAATTGGCGATGAAAGAGGGTTAATGATGACAAAGATCGAAGATCCCCCTATCTGGAGCCCTGAACGGAGTCCAGATTTGGCCTCTCGATGAAGAACAGGAGGTTGGCGGCGGCTCTGTATCGTGAAATGCAATGGAACTTCCTCCTTGATTTTTTCTCTCCGAAAATAGGTATTTAATGAGTTTGAATTAGGGCCTATGGGGCCACCAGGTGGACTCACTCCACGTGGGCACGCTTAGAGCGGGTGGCACGCCCTGGTGGGTTGTGCTCAACTAGGGGGACCCTCTTGTGGTTCTTGGCTCAAGTATTTTTCTTTTATTGCAAATAATTCTCCAAAAAGTTTCATTCCATTCCAAGAACTTTAATTTCTGCACAAAAACAACACCATGATAGTTCTACTAAAAACAACGTCAGTCTGGGTTAGTTTCATTCAAATCATGCAAATTTGAGTCCAAAATAAGAGCAAAAGCGTTGGGAAAAGTAGATACGATGGAGACGTATCAACCTGTCGGAGAAATATGATGGAAAACTGAACGTGGCAGAGTTTTTGGGCATCTATACGATTATCTTTCAAGCCGTAAGGGGAAGAGATGAGAAAGTACTTGCCAATTACTTCTTGTTGGATCTCAAGCCTAATGTGAGGTCTTGGCTGAAGCACATGCCGGAGGATTCCATTTCCTACTGGGCATACCTATGCAACGAGTTCGTTTACGCCTTCACAGGTGGCCATCAAGAACCAGGACAACCCAGTGACCTGCAGACCCTTCTACAAAAAGAAGGGGAGAGTTTCCACAAGTATCTGCAAAGGTTCAGCCGAGTGCACCACAACATTCCGAAGATACATCTAGCATTTGTGATTGCCTCCTTCCACACGAATGTGTGCAATCGGAGGATGCGGGACAAAATGAATATTCGGCTACATAAGACCATCAACGAACTCTACATGTTCGCGGCCAAGTGTGGTCGTGTTGAACAGGGGAGAAGACTTCCAGGGGAGGTGGTTGGTGTTGAAGTTGATTCGTAAGATAACGACGGCGCTGCCTCCCCCAGGAAGAGGAACGGAAAGTGCTACAAGAAGCGTAAGGAGAAAGCAATGATGGCCATTGAGAGCTCCAGTGATCTTAGCGCCGACAAGAAAGCAAAGACTGATATGCCCGGCAAGGAGGCTGCTACTTGCGCTGACTGCTTGGCGGCAGCGGCTGCTAAGAAAACCGGCAAATCCGGCGGGCCATACTGCAAGATCCATAGGACCAAGGGTCATGATCTCCAAGATGGCAAGCAAGTTGAATAACTTGTTGAGAAGCAGAAGGCCGAATATGAAAGGTGTGATAAGGAGATAGGCCAGGATGGCGCTGGCGGGAAGGGCCGCGGTGGCCACAATAACCATCACGGCAAGGTCGACCAGCAGAAGGATAAGCCCACCAGGGGCTGTGATAAAAAGGAAAGACAGGATGACAGTGAAGAGGAGGATGAGGAAACAAGTGAGTAGGAATTTTAGAAGGCTAATGAAGCAATGTGCATTGATGGGGGATCATCTTTGCACTCCTCCCACCGCCAACTCAAGTAGTGGGCGCGTGAGCTTAATGCGGGAGAGCCGGTAGCAAGCGCTCGAGAACCACTCAAGTGGTCCCGCACGCCCATCATTTTTGATGTTGAGGATCATCCAGATCGCACTACTGTGGTTGGATGCTTGTCATTGTTGGTTTCACCAATGATCCGCAACCTTGAGATCGCAAAGATGTTGGTTGACGGCAGAGCAGGGTTGACTTTCATTTCCCATGATGTGCTAAAGAAACTTCAAATTCCTAATGAGGACCTGAAGAAGACTGGCACTTACAGGGGATCAGCCAAGGAAGGAGCTAGCCAAAGGAGAAAATATACTTTGCTAGTGACGTTTCGCAGGGAACTAAACTTTAGGACTGAGAAAGTTGT
The DNA here is from genome assembly GCF_002162155.2 of Triticum dicoccoides. Taxonomy (NCBI): domain Eukaryota; kingdom Viridiplantae; phylum Streptophyta; class Magnoliopsida; order Poales; family Poaceae; genus Triticum; species Triticum dicoccoides. The sequence continues at coordinate 202,494,660 of NC_041388.1, read as the reverse complement.
GTTTGATGTTGTCGAGCTTCCCCTCTCGTTTAATAGAATCCTTGGTCGTCAAGGTTTGGCCAAGTTCATGGCGGCGTTCCATTACACGTATAACACGTTGAAGATGTCGGGCCCCATGGGAGTCATCTCCATTCCATCAGATAAAAGGGATGTAGTCATCTGCGGTGATAATATGTATAAAGATGCAGTAGCAACAGAGGCCATCAAGGCCTCACCTCCCGCCAAGGAAGAAAAGAAAGTAAATAAGGTTGGCAAAGACACCGACAAGGACCCCGGGAAGCGCGCCCAGCAGTGACTTGCTGGAAAGCTCGGCTAGCAGAAGATCCAATGCTGCTCCTCTTGCAACAAACAAGGTTCTGGCAAGGCAAGATGGCACTGATGGTACTTTTACCATTAGTGCCACCCTTGATGACAAATAGGAAAGCGCGCTCATTGCCTTCCTATGGGCGAATGTCAATGGGTTTGCATGACAACCATCTGACATCCCCGGTGTTCCCAAGGAGGTAATCGAGCACCACCTTGATGTCTGTCCTCGTGCCCATCCCGTCAAGCAAAAAGTCAAAAAGCAAGCCTTGGAGCGGCAACAGTTCATTGCCAAAGAGATTAAGAAACTTAAAGCGGCAGGTGTCGGTGTCAAAACCGACATATCTTGGGTAGGGGGTCCCGAACTGTACGTCTAAGGATCAAAGGTAACAGGAGATAGGGACACGGTGACTACCTAGGTTCGGGTCCTCTTGATGGAGGTAATCCCTACGTCCTGCTTTATTGACTTTGATGAGTATAGGGGTTACAAGAGTTGATCTATCACGAGATCGTAATGGCTAAACCCTAGATGTCTAGCCTCTATGATTATGATTGCCTCTAAGAACTAAACCCTCCAGTATATATAGACATCGGAGGGGGCTAGAGTTGTACAAAGTCAATTTATAGAGAAATGAATCTTCATATCCGCACGGCAAGCTTGCCTCCTACGCCAAGGAGGGTCCCATCCGGACACGGGCGAATGTCTTCCGTCTTGTATATTCACGACCCATCAGTCCGGCCCACGTCACACAGCCCAGACGACCGAGGACCCCTTTATCCAGGACTCCCTCAGTAGCCCCCGCACCAGTCTTCAATGTCGATGTGTCCATTGCGCAAATTGTCTTCGGCATTGCAAGGCGGGTTCCTCCTCCGCAGGCTTCAAAGCATCTGAACTAAAGGACTGTATTCAGATTTACATCTTCGGTCTTGGTGAGCTCATCGAATAGCTCGGCTTTTACATTAAATGTTATATCCTTCAGTTTCTATGCCATCGCTGCTCTGGCTCCATGTGTCAGACGAATGCGAAGGGTCCAAGCATTTTTACACATAACACCCGGGCCATGTAGGGAAGGCATCTATTTAAGGAGATTGAATCTCAGATGCCATTCCACATTAGGTGGAAAATCCTTAGAGCTTGCCACAAGAAACCACCCAAGCATGGCTAGCGCTCCTAGTTATTCTTCCCACCCCCACGGTCTGCAAAAAGGCGATTGGGAGAGCTGTTCTGCATCCCATTCCCAGCTGACCAAGATCCAGATGCAAGGATACCTCCCCCCTGCAGATCTAGTACCCGTTCGGGCGGGATTAACCTCATTTACTGGAGAAGCCTTGGCAGAAAATTTCCCTAATCCTTCAGAAGGGGAACGACTGTGCTTCCTTTCCTTTTTATTAGGAGGCGTTGGATTTCCAATCCACCCTTTCATCCAAGGTCTCCTGGAGTACTATGGCCTCCAACTTCACAACCTCATGCTAGACTCTATTCTGCACATCGCGGGCTTTGTCGCTCTCTGCGAGCTGTTCCTAGGCTGCGAGGCCCATTTTGAATTATGGAGGAAGCTTTTCTGCCTCGTCCCTTGCTACCAAGAGGGATCCATATTCGAGGTGGGCAGCGCCAAAGTGTGGCGCATAGCCGAGACAAGATACCTATCCGGTACTCCAAAGAAGGCATCCGAAGAGTGGTCCTCGGAGTGATTTTATATTGAAGATGTCGTTCTCTCTCACCCAATCCAACGAGGCCTACCGGCGTTTTCCAATGCTGCGTTCAAGAAGCGCCACATCTGGCGCCCCCGAAGCCTCGAGGAGGAAGACAGTGCGTAGGTTCAGAAGCTAATGGACAAGATAAAAACAGTCGCCCAATCCGGACTGTCCATTATTGAGATAAAGGCAATTTCAATAACGCGGGGCATTCAACCGCTCCAATCCAGAGGACTCCCCATGTGGCATTATAACGGAGAAGATGACCCATCATGATGCAGACGTATGGTTCTAGACAACTTCGCCACCTTGGCCACCATGCTGGCTGACCTTTTTAAGCGGGAGAAAGAGGAATTCACTCGCCTTAATTGCCGACATGGCTTTTCCATGTACAACCCTCCCAGCTAGGTAAGCCTTTGCTCAGTAACTTTACTTAATACACCTCCTGAGTTGCACCCAGCTGAACTTAACCCCACCATTTCTTAACAGGAATGGAGGAAAGTTGTCACGGAGATCTATAGCCACGCACCACAGCTGGAGGACCATGATCGGGACCTAGATCCCGGATTCGAAGAGGATCCATATATATCCGTAGAGGTTAAGGAGGTTTTTTTATCAAACGAGTTACGACGGCACAGAAGTGGCCATTATAGCTGACTACCCCGGCCTTCTCGCTTCTTCTCACCTAAGTACCCTAAAGATGTCTCCTCAGAAAGAATTTTCTTATTGCGCTTCACCCACTGTATTGTCTCATATTTTAAAGGGGCGGCACTCGTCTCGCCACTCCACACCAGAGGCATCCCTTAAAATAGGGGAGCCCACACAAGGTGGGTCTTCAAAGAGAAAGGCAGATGGCGACACTGCCCAGCCTTCGTTGAAGAGGTGTGGTTTCTAATATGCCCCATGGCAATCATACCGAATTGTGACGTTCCTTACTGCACCATATTTTAGGAAGAGCGTTCGCTAGACTATATCTGGAGACGTCGCCGGACATACGTCCAATAATCCGACCCCGGACCCTGCCTCCAAGGCTAGAGCTAATGCGGGAGCAATGCCGGATTGTCCTCTCTCCGATGATTCGGATAATGTATCCGTCACTAACTCCGAAGTGGAGAGTGCCATGACCATTGGCGCCGGAGGGCCGCTATGCGCGACCCCAATTTTACTGAAGAGGCATTTAATGCCTTCAGGTTGGCGGATGCATACATCCAAGCTGCTCAGCACGGGCTTGCTGGAGCCACTTACCAGCTTCCAAAGGACATGCAGGTAAGATCGTACTGCGTAGATTTAATAATCATGTACCAGTAGCCCCCGAGACTTTAAAAAAGTTGAAGCAGCTGATTTTAAGGGTCGTTGTATAATCAGGTACATAGGAGAAGCACAATGTGCTGTCTCAGGAGCTGGAAAATTGTTGGACCCAGTTAACTACTATTACCGCCGAACTGGAGAAGTCCAAGGAGGCACCGACTGGTAATGTCCCCTCCTTCCCGGAAAATGTGATCATGTGCCAGTAATGTTTTTTTCAAATGAACACCGTTGTATTTATGATGGCAGGATCACCGGGTCAGCTGGAAGAGAATCCGAAGGCCGCACAAGTGGCTAAAATACATGCTGAAAGGCAAGAGGCTGCTGGTCAGCATGTACTGACACGGACCAGGAATGAAAAGAATAAGCTACAGGACGCCAACACCCAGCTAGGCGAAGAGCTGAAAGATGTGCGGGCTCAACTGGTGGACGCCTTGAAGGAGAACCGAAAGCTGAGAGGCGGCATATTCAGTATGCTTTTTAACGTACTTCCACAGAGCTTGCTAATGCGAATCCTAACAAGTTTATTGTTGTAGGTGTGCTGACTGGGCAGCCCAAAGAAGAGGTGTCCAGATTTCAGGGCGACCTGCTACAAGAGCTATCGAAGGTGCACGAACGAGCCCGGAAAGCAATGAGAAACGTCGTGAAGGCTTTATGGCCAGTCGATTCTCCCCTAGGAAGTATGGAGGAACTCATTAATTTGTTCAAGGGAGCTCGGTGCCGTTTTTGTCTATGGAAGATATCGGCGTACCGAGAAGGTGCGCGGGAAGCCTAGGCCATGGTGAAAACACGGTACACCGGACTTGATCCGAATCATATGGCGCGAGTCGGACCTCGAGGATCCAACGGACAGGAAATTCCGGTCAGCTTGGTGTACGGCGAAGTGAAGATAGCTGCCAAGTTTTCTCAGTAGGATTGTAAGCTAGACAACCTATTAGAGGGTCTAGAGGAAGAAGACGTTTTTGAGTCCCAGTAGCAATGTACTATATTGACAAACTTGTCTCCAGTCGAATTTGTAAAAAGATTGTCATGGCAGACTTTCTACTTCGACCTTCGAAAACCTTATTTTTGGAGTGTTTCCGAATACTATACCGCGGGTAAACACAAAGTATTTTTGGAAAGTAGGCAGTCCGGTCATAGTTGCTTGAACAGACAAGTTGTATTCGGGGAGTTATGTTATATTACAGTTGATTGTAAGAAACATCTTCTAGAGAGAATAGTTCCGTTAAGGGTTCCTTTCCCTGGGCCAGCATGCATCTTTTGTGCATACCGAAGCTATGATGCTAAAAAATCACAGTACATGTTATAATCTTGGGTTTTGTATTGCAACAAGGGTAGTTTGTCTTTTGCTAACCGACCAATCATTCTCTTAAGAACGATAGCTTTCAGCTTCACCCGTCTAAGGTACATGTCCGGATAACCCGGCTGTAACAATCGCAGAGGTGCTCCCTTTATGACCTAGGTGAACAAACGGGAACGTAGGGCATAAGCACAGGAGCCAGGCAACCCAGCTTGGCAAAACCTTAAGTCATAAAGGTGCATAAAATGGTGAAGAAAAGATATATGTGAGTAGACATCACATATATAGGTTGAGCTTGATGCTCGAAATATAACAATAATAATAATAAGCTTCTTATGAAAAGAAGCCCCCAGGTATTGTGGGGTATGTACACTTATGGATGTATACCCCTCAAGTGTGCAGTTTATCCGAACACGAGCCAAAAAGTCATATAAAAACAAAAAGAAGAAAGAGAAAATAATATAAAAAGGTAATAAACAGTGGGTTCGGACTTAGCCTAGAATCTTCGGAGTATGGCTGCGTTCCATGGGTTCGGCTCCAAGCGATTGTCCGATGCATTACGAAGGCGATAGGCTCCTCCTGTGAGAACTTCATCTGTAATGAAGGGACCCTCCCATTTGGGCTTGAGCTTGTCGTTTTTCTTCTCTGGTAGGCGTAGAACGAGTTCACTAACATTGTAAGTCTTGGCCCGCACTTCTCTGCTTTGGTATCTTGGAGCCTGTTGTTGGTAGAATGTTGAGTGAGCTTTTGTGACATCACGCTCCTCCTCCAGACCATCTAAGTCATCTTGCCGATCAACCTCGGCTTCTTTCTCCTCATACATGCGAACTCGAGGTGTGTCGTGGATAATGTCGTAGGGCAAGACGGCCTTTGCGCCGTAGACCATAAAGAAATGTGTGTATCCGGTCGTGCGATTGGGCGTGGTCCACAACCCCTAGAGTACGGAGTCAAGCTCCTCAACCCAGTGTTTATCTAACTCCTATAAGGATCGCACTAGTATGGGAGGTCTAATAACGTGGCCGAATAGGAGGTCATCTGAAGACTGTACAGGAGGACTTGGGGCTGGCATCGAAGTGCATCACCCAGTTGGAATACGTGTCGTACTCTTTAGGGAGTTCGGCCTCTATCCATTCTGCGATAGAGTCAGCCAACACTTGAGATTTAATTGCTCGGCGTGGTTTTGTATGTTATATCAAATGGTAAGAGCTCAATAGCCCATTTGGCAATCCGTCAAGTGGCATCCCGGTTGTTTATAATACCATTCAGTGGTACTTCTGACGCTACCGTGATTGAGCACTCTTGAAAGTAGTGTCGCAGCTTGCGGGATGCCATAAAGACCGCATATGATATCTTCTGATAATGCGGGTATCAGGATTTTCATGGTGTAAGGACCGTTGATACGTAGTATACTTGTTTTTGGGTTGGGAATTTGTGCCCTTCCTCTTTTCGTTCGACGACGAGCACCGCATTCACCACCTAGTGAGTTATCAATATGTAAAGCAACATTGGTTCACCGACGTTTGGTGCAGCCATGATAGGGTTGCTTGCTAGCAAAGTTTTTTTCCTCCAGTCCATCTGTTGCAGCATATCTCCACACAAAGTGGTTGGTGCATCGGAGCAGGCGATACAAAGGCAATGCCTTTTCTCCTAGTCTCCAGATAAAACGGCTCAAGGCAGCCAGGCACCCGGCTAGTTTTCGGACCTACTTGAGGTCAGTTGGTGTTGCCAATTGTGACAGGGCCCGGATTTTGGCTGGGTTTACTTCACTTCCTCTATTGGAGACAATAAACCCGAGCAGTTTGCCAACGGGAACGCCAAAAACACACTATTCTAGATTGAGCCTTATGTCATATGTTCGGACGTTGTCGAATGTGAGGCGTAAGTCGTCCACCAATGATTCAACATGCTTGGATTTGATGACTACGTCATCTACACATGCCTCCACAGTGGCGCCAGTGTTCTTGAGCCCAAATGGCATAGTGTTGAAGCAAAAAGGCCCATACAGGGTGATGAATGCCACTGCAGCTTGGTCAGATTCCTTCATCTTAATTTGATGGTATCCGGAGTATGGTCAAGGAAACATAGTGAATCATATCCCGCGGTTGCATCAATAATCTGGTCAATGCGAGGTAGTGGGATGTGGTCCTTAGGGCAGGCCTTGTTAAGGTCTTTGAAATCGACGCATAGACGCCAGGATTTGTCCTTCTTTGGTACCATGACCAGGTTTGCTAGCTAATATGGATGTTTGATCTCTCTGATAAACCCGGCTTCGAGTAGCTTGGCTAGCTCCTCCCCCATAGCTTGTCGCTTGGGTTCAGAAAATCGCCGGAGCGTTTGCTTCACTGGCTTGTATCCCTTCAGTATATAGAGGCTATGTTCAGCCAGCGCGCATTGGATTCCTGGCATATCCGAGGGGTGCCAGGTGAAGATGTCCCAGTTGTAGCGCAAGAACGCGCGCAATGCAGCGTCGACCTTCAGGTCCAACTGTGCCCCAATAGAAGATGTTTTCTTAGGATCCGTCAGGTGGACTTGAAATTTGACTATTTCGTCAGCTGGCTTGAAAGAGGTGGATTTAGGCCTTTTGTCAAGAATTACGTCATCCCTATCCACTTTGGAACACAGAGTGGTGAGTTCCTTGGCCGCTAGGTCTTCAGACAGTGCCTCAAGGGCCAGGGATGCGGTTTTATTTTCGGCATGGAGTGCTATGTCCGGATCACTGGAAATAGTGATAACACCATTGGGCCCGGGCATTTTGAGCTTCATATACCCGTAATGAGGTATAGCTTGAAAGCGTGTGAATGCATCTCACCCTAACAGGGCATGATATCCACTATTGAAAGGAGCCACCTAGAAGATTATCTCTTCAGACCTATAGTTTTCTGGTGTGCCGAATACCACATCTAGTTTAATCTTCCCTGAGCATCTTGCTTCCTTTAGGATGATTCCCCTAAAGGATGTATTGCTCTACTCAATGCGACTCTTGTCCATTTGCATTTTATTGAGCATGTCCAAATAGATGAGGTTCAGCCCGCTGCCACCCTGCATTAGCACTTTAGTGAGCCGAAAGCCATCCACAATTGGGTTTAGGACCAAACCGGCTAGTGCCTGAACTGTGCGGGACCTTGGTTCGTCCTCGGCATTGAAAGTGATCGCCGTATCATTCCAATGGTTTATTGCTGCTATTTGGCAGACTGCAGCGAGGTCACGGAGTGCCCTTTTGTGCCGATTATTTGATGAGAAGGTCTCGAAGACCGTGAATACTTTGAGATCGGTGTCCTTTGAAGAGTGCTTCTCTGGGGTATTGTTGGTGGGGATACCCTCGCCACTCTTGGCCACTTGCCGAAGTATCCAACATGCCCGTAGGCTGTGTGTTGGTTTGGTATTCGGCGTCATGTGTATTTGACAGGGCCTATCGAGCCATTCCTCGAAGACAGTTCTATGTCTCGTAAAGGGCTTGGTTTTCTTATCCACGGGATGATGACCAGGTGCCCCGTGAGGGTGCATCCTTTTTGCCCACCCGGGAGATGGCTTAAAGTCCTGCGGTTCCTACCAGGTTGTCTGATTTTTCCAGGCGCTTTCCATTGTGCAATACTTATGTACTGTGTGTGCCAGATCTGCAAAGTGCAGCACGCGACGGCGATTGAGGGCATTAAGGATTCCCTCATTCGTACAATTGTTGCGAAATACTGAAATTGCGTCGTCATCGCAGCAGTCTTTCATCTTGTTTTTAACAAGAAGGAATCTGGCCCAAAAGTGATGGACTGTCTCTCGAGGCTGTTGTTGCACATACATTAGGTCGCGTATGTCCGGAGGGCCAGAATTCCTTGGAGAATATTGCTTGTGGTGGATGGGTGGGCTTAAATTCGCAGCCGGACCCACTGTGGAATCCGGAGTTTGAAGAATTTCAGAGGTTACCAACCTAGGTTCCGGAGTGTCCAGAGAAATTTTAGGCTTAATGTCCGATTTTGTACTGGGAGGACAGGGAGTTTCCTACCGAGGACGGGTATCCGGTTTTCCGGGTGCGGAAATCCGAACGCTATTTGTTCTCACTGCAGGACAAGAGTTACTGTTAGCTTGTTCCTCCACAACCACTACCTGATGGGTGATCGGTGGAGTTTCAATTTTTCTATGGTCGGGTTTAAACCCGATCCGATCATAGTCAATTGAGACCCCCAGGGCGGCGGTGCAATCTAGCAGCTCATTCAAAGACGATAGTCGGATCCATCTTGTCGGAGTATCCATGGTGAAGCCGCCAAGCCGGAGGGTTTTCCCTCAAACTAAGGCTCCTCCGGAAGTGATACTGTTCTTGATGACAAGGCGAGCCATCGAGCCTTTCGACAACGGCATAGTGGAACTCTGTGACGCCTCGAGACCGATGTGCCAGATGTCTTCCATCTTTTCGCTATTGTTGCCTTGTCATTGCTTGCGTGTCATGCATCTCATATCACGTCATCAGGTGCATTTCTTTTGCATACATGTTCGTCTTATGCATCCGAGCATTTTCCCTGTTGTCCGTTTTGCAATCTGGCGCTTCTTTGTCCTCCGGTGTCCCTTTCTACCTCTTTTCGTGTGCGGGTGTTAAACATTTTCGGATTGGACCGAGACTTGTCATGCGGCCTTGGTTTACTACTGGTAGACCGCCTGCCAAGTTTCGTGCCATTTGGACATCGTTTGATACTCCAACGGTTAACCGAGCGATCGAAAAGGCCTCGTGTGTGTTGCAGCACAACACCCCTCCAAAGTGGCCCAAAAACCACCTAAACTTCATCCATCTTCTAGATCGTTCGATCACGATCCCGTGGCCGCAAAGCGCACCTCATTTGGACACTCCTAGCTCCCTCTACCTATATATATGTGATCCCCTCCAAAATCCGCGGACGAAACCCTAGTCCTCTTCCCTTCTCGCCCGCCGGACATGTCCGTCCCGGACGGACGAAATCGCGCCGCCGCCCGCGGTGAATCAGCTCGCGCCACGTCGCCTCCACCGCCGTCCCGCCACCGCGGCCCGCCGCAGCCCACGGCTGGCCCGCCCGAGCCGCCC